>NC_088934.1:55355000-55470000 GCF_038396675.1 Hydra vulgaris
GCAAGAACTACAAAATGAAGTGATTGCATTCCTCAAAGAAAACCTGCATGTTAAAATGCCAAGGGATGACTACAAAGAAATCATGGATCTCTGTCTGTTAATACTTGGAAAACTGCCTGATCAAGAAGAGAAAAATTATCATTTCAAGATCCCTGGTGCTTATCACATGGCTCGCTGGATGGCCAAGGTTATTTATTGTTTTAAGATTTATTTATTTCGTGAAGAGTTCAAGTTGACCACAAAAGAGGAAAAAAATCTCTGTGAATTTTGCTTATTTGCTAGTCTGGTTTATGTAAAATCTTGGATATCATGCACAAATGCCAGCGATGCTCCAGTTAATGACTTGTTTCTGTTTCAGCAACTTAAGCAGTTTGCAGTTGTGAATAAAACGATTTCCGAAGCAGCAGTCAAGAACTTTCAAAACCATTTGTGGTACCTTTCACCAGAATTGGTCCCACTAGCTTTGTTTTCAAACAAACTTCAAACGGAAGAGAAGCGAAAAATGATTTCCAACATGAAATTTCACGGTGAGAACTGGTCTGAAAGGTTGATCAAATTAAAGAACATTGAAAGTCTAGAGAAGAAATCTCTGGGCATGCTGGTGACATCAGTTTCAGCAAGTGCGTTGCGGTCAATGAAGGTTGATATTGATTTTCTGTTCAACAACGATCCAGCTACCTGGAATGATTCCCCAGAATACCAAGAAGGAAAAAATTTAGTATATTCATTGAAAGTAGTAAATGATGCTGCCGAACGATCTGTGGCTTTAATGTCGATGTTTAATGAATCGATTACAAGGAATGAATCTGAAATACAGAGGTTAATTCAGGTGGTTGAGGATCACAGAAAGCGAGTGCCAGATGCCAGAAAGTGTACTCTGAAAAGTTATAGTCCTCGCTAGCATTAACATTGCACGAACTATAACATTACGATAATTAAATGTTAATTGCTCATATGTTTTTTTGTTTATAATTCGTATTTTAATCAATGACAAAGAGTCAAAAATCCTAGTGTTTTATTTTGGAAAAATTCTGATATAACAAAAACCGCAGAACTTTAGTCGTATTGCAGTATTTTATTTCATTAATTTCTCTGCTAATAAACCAGTCTAAAGTGGATGTGGATTGTAATTTGTATTCAGAATTTAATATTTAGAGATAATTAAAACTGATCAAATCTGAAAAATCTAATTAACCGGGTTTTAGAAATTTGTGGAACTTTGTTACTTTTTCCATGTTTTTCACATTTTTCGTAAAACTTTATGGTCATTGAGCACCCCCTAAACATTATCTGATTGGAAAGATTTTTTGCACAGTTAATTACTATGTCAAATGGCACAAAATAAACAACTATGCAATCAAATCTGAAAAAAAAAATTTTTTTTTGGACAGCCCTAATATATATATATATATGTATATATATATATATATAATAATATATAATATATATATATATATATAATATAACAAGGAAGGAATATATAATATATATATAACTATATATATATAATAACTATATATATATATATATATATATATATATATATATATATATATATATATATATATATATATATATATATATATATATATATATATATATATATATATATAAATTAGTAGAATATAATTGTCTAAACATCAAACATTGATGATTAATGCTCTGTTCTTTATATGTATATATATTCATAATTATATATATATAATATATATATATATATATATATATATATATATATATATATATATATATATATATATATATATATATATGTGAAATTTTCATCTTCATAGTGTTGATCGGGCAAAAGTTGCGCTAACAGCAGTTTATAAACTTTATACTTTTATATTTAAAGTATTAAATATCTAAAATGGTCATCAAATTTAGTCTGATTGTAACTGCATTCCGAAAATGCTACAGTGGATTTTAATAATTCAATTGAAATTTTGACACTTGATGAACTTGACTGAATAATTTTTTTTGTCCAGTTTATTTCTTTCTTCACATCATGCCAAATAACAATTCCACTTATGAATTCCAAAGTATTCATTTTAGCAGCTGATATTCAGCTGATAATTTGGTGGCTCCATTACTATCGCTTTTGGCAACTTCACGCAACGCTTCATAAATCTTTTGCATAATTTCCTTGATCGCTTTTACAGCTCTGATGTGACTCTCCCATCTTGTATCACTTAAAGATTTAACTGTAAGTGATGGATATAACATTTTGTGGAACCGGAAAAAAAGTTATAAAGGTTTTGAATAATTTCTAAAAATATCACATTTTCCAATTCAACTTTTACAGAATCAACAACAACAAGATTAAGTGAATGTGTTGTTCAAGAGACAAAAAGTGCTCGCTTATTTCTATATAAAATTTTCTTTTGCAAGCCCTTGTTTTTGTCTCTCATATTTGCATTGTCGTATGCCTGACCTCTCATATCTTCAAGTGGAAGTTTATTTTCATTCAATGAAGCCACAATGTTTTGCTCAAATCCATGACCTGCAAAATAAGGTTTTGTTTATATACGTTTCTTAACTTTTAACATATAATGGGTGATGCGGAAGTTATCGGACAAATCCTAATTTCATTATTTGAGCATAATAATTAGTTTTTGTGGTTTTATGCGTAGGCATAAACGTTCTATAAAATATAAACTTTATTATTTGAAACACAATTATTTAAAATGAGGTTAAATCCAGCTGAACGAGAATCTTTTCGAAAGCGACTCAAAATGTTTTTTGTAAATAAACCTAATATAAAAATAAAAAAAATTGTAAATCATTTTGAAAAGGAAGGATTTGCTCGAAGTACAATATATGATAACCTAAAAAGACTTGAAACTGTTCAATCGTTTTCTGATAGAAAGCACTCTGGTTGTCCGACATCCTGGTCAAAAAATTAAATATTGAAATATCGATGTAATTATATATAATATATAATAATAATTTTTATATGAAAAAAGTATTTTTTTGGCAAATTTTCATTTAATGTTGATCCTAAAATTTGCCGCCCCTAGAAATTTGCCGCCTGTGTGCATTGCACACTTGGCACATGCCACCAGCCGGCCCTGTATATATATATATATATATATATATATATATATATATATATATATATATATATATATATATATATATATATATATATATGTATATATATACATACATACATAAATTAGTAAAAACACAGTTTGTTTCTCCATCAGTAGTTTTATCAGGAAGCTTCCTGATGAACCTACTGATGGAGAAACAAGTTGTTGAAGAAAACTAAAAATTATATAAGTGTTTTTACTAATTTATTATTGCTCTATTCTTTAAGAATATTGAGCACTTTGTAGAATACACAGACATAATTTATATATATATATATATATATATTATATATATATATATATATATATATATATATATTTACACACTCACACACATACATCTGTATGTGTCAAAAAATATAGTTTAATTCTTTTCATATTAACATATATATCTTTTTTTTTTAAGGGAAAATAGTATAGACAATTGTGGACTTGATCTTTCATTTGCTACTGACATGGAAGTACTTGGAAAATTAACGGAGCACGAACTCAAAGTAGGCGGAAAAGAAATAGAAGTTACAGATGCCAACAAATCCGAATATATAGAGTAAAGCATAAATTGTTTGAAATTGAAAATGAATCAAAGTTTGGGAAATATAAATTGAGATAATTAAAGCAAATTATCTAATTAATTAACCTTAATTTATACATCTTTTAGATTAATTACTGACTGGAGATTTTCAAGAGGTGTTGTAGATCAAACTAAATCATTTTTAAGTGGATTCAACGAAGTTCTTCCCGTGTATTGGCTTCAAAGTTTTGATGAAAGAGAATTAGAGGTTTACATTTTTTATTTGCTATGAAATTTGTCTCAATAATTCAAGTTGATTTGTCTCAATAATTCAATTTGTTTTGGATTATTATTTAGACTCTCTTATGTGGTATGCAAGAGTATGATCTTGAAGATTGGCAACGAAACACTGTTTATCGAACATATCAAAAAACATCTAAACAGATCTTGTGGTTCTGGCAGGCTGTAAAATCATTTGATAATGAAAAGAAATCACGTTTATTACAGTTTGTTACTGGAACTTGTCGACTACCAGTTGGTGGATTTGCTGAGTTAATAGGTAGCCATCTTGGTATCTTTTCCCTTCTTAAGTCTATTTGGATGAGGTTAGGTGCATGGTAAATTGTCGCAAGAGGTATTTTTGTTTTAAGCAAAAAGCTGATGATTTGTAAAAAATGGTATTGAAAATATCTGGAAACAGTTCTCTATTATCCACCAGAAAAAGCCATACCTCTCAATAAGTTAATTTTTAAAGTTACGTTTTCAAAATTTGTTTTTATTGAAATAAAGTTGTACACATATAAAATAAGTATAGAGTTTAACAACATTAGATGTAGAAATAAAGTCAATTAAGATTTAAAAGTTGTTTACATCACTTACATTGTTGCATAAAAAAATGAATTTCATTTTTGAGCAATGCTCAACAACAACAACAATTTTAAACTAAAATTTTCTTTTTTAATTACTTTCAATAAACTGATTTCCTACTTTATTATCAATTATGTTTTTTATTATTTCAAAAAATTTAAATAAATTTTTTTATTTCATCTTTTTTTTAATGATATCTTTAATTCAACTAATCTTCTCCTAAAATGACAAACTTTTGAGCTAAAGAATTTCTAATGCTATTTGTTGAATATATTCCTTTTGATTTTACTGATACCCAAATAATGCAAATATCAGACTAGTACATTCTGAATGTGGCCTTGCTAATGAAATAAACAAAAGTTTATTTCATTAGCAAATTTTACGTTGCCAATGAAATGAACAAAAGTTTATTTCATTGGCAACGTAAAACAGTTTAAGCAAATTTTTATTTTAATAATTAATGTTCGATCATTTATAAAACTATGATTTATAAAAAATTTGCTTTTAAATTTTTTTGATATATAGTCCAATAAGTTTTTTTCTATTTCTGTTTTTGATTTTTGTTTTAATTTTGTTAAAATTTCTGCTATTATGCATTACATTTTTCATCGCTGAATTTGAGTAATTGTATTTACCATATTTATCATTATTTGACTTTATTTGCTAGTTTATTCATTGTGTTTTTACAGTTTAATTGAATTTTTACAATTATTGCTACATTTGAAAGTAATGTTGCATCATCAGCATATAATTTGCACTTACAGCTTATAGGAAAAATAATTTGTTTTTTAAAATTATGAACTGTGTAGTACGCCACTATAACTTTGTTCTGAAAATTTATGTTGTCTTTTTAAGTACTTTAACAGTTGTTAATGTAAATTTGGTTTCTTAACGATTTGAAGAACATAATGAAATTAAAGTCTTAAAAATTGTCTTCTTTGGTAACAAAGGGCTTTTTTTTCTTTTCTTTTTCTTTTTTCTTCGTTCTTCTCCAAATAAATCCTGATATCAAATGGTATATTTTAAATTTTTTTATATATATATATATAAACTTTATTTTTCTCTCTTTAATTATTTTTTTTAATAGCATAAGTTTTGATAAACATTTTTATTATAAAATTTTATATATTTACAGGAAGTAACGGTCCCCAAAAGTTTTGTATAGAGAAGGTTGGTAAAGAAACGTGGCTTCCACGAAGTCATACATGGTATAAACTTTTTAGTTATAGTTTTTCAAACTTTATTTTTGTTATAAAACTAAGCGAGTAAAAACTAAGCAAGTAAAGCTTAGGTGCAATGACTATTTTGTATGGTAATGGTGCTTGATACAATAATTAACTCCTATGATATCCTATAATTGAGGTTTCCTTAAACTTCCCATGATTGAGATTTTTATTTTATCTACAGTGTCAGGTTTTTATTAAAAAATGCACATTAAGTTGAGAAAAGTCAACTCAATGTGCATTTTGATGCACTTCAAATCAAGTCAACTAAACGCGATTCTGTATATTGGTATGCAATTTTTACTTTATGTAAAAATGTTTCAGTTTTTTTTTTACCAACATCTATAATACAATAAAAATTACCAGTGGTTAAAAAATTTTAATCATTTTCATTCGTTTTAATGTTTTAAAATGTTCAACCTTTTTTAATCACTTTTATTCGTTTTCATGTTTCAAAATGTTCAACTTTAATGTTTAAATTTTTGTTTTGTTTTGTTGTTTTTTTGTTTTGTTTTGTTTTTTAATATTATCTCAATTCACCTCCCCAAAGCCATGAAATCCACTACAGTCGAAGAAGCTTTTAGTTGTGATTACAACTTTATAACTCTGAAACACGATTCTTGATAAACAAGGCTGCTGCGCAAAGAAACAAGTTGAGCACGGTACTACCAGGGATCGAAATCGATCAACTATACTCAATTTATTAACTAATTGCCTTTGCAACCTTTTTATCTATTCAGTAACTCACTTTTATTTATTTAATGTCTAATTTATAATGAAATTTTGGTGTCTCTCCTTTGATCATATTTTTATTTAGGTGACATCGATCACTTGCTTATGATTTAGGTGACATCGATCACTTGCTTATTATTTATGTGACATCGATCACTTGCTTATGATTTATGTGACATCGATTACTTGCTTATTATTTATGTGATATCGATCACTTGCTTATGATTTATGTGACATCGATCACTTGCTTATGATTTATGTGACATCGATTACTTGCTTATTATTTATGTGACATCGATCACTTGCTTATGATTTATGTGACATCGATCACTTGCTTTTGATTTATGTGACATCGATCACTTGCTTATGATTTATGTGACATCGATCACTTGCTTATGATTTATGTGACATCGATTACTTGCTTATTATTTATGTGACATCGATCACTTGCTTATGATTTATGTGACATCGATCGCTTGCTTATGATTTATTTGACATCGATCACTTGCTTATGATTTATGTGACATCTATTACTTGCTTATTATTTATGTGACATCGATCACTTGCTTAAAATTATTACAATTATTTTTATTTGCTTATTTTTACTGTTACTTTTAATTAACCTATTATTAACAAATTATTTTTATTTTTCATTTATCCATTTTTTAGTATCACTTTTTAGTATTTTGTTATACATAATTATACATAATATATTACTTACATATTCAAAGCAGAAATGTATAGTTGTGTCAAACAATTTGTCTCTAATGTTCTGAGCTCGTTCTGAATTAGTTTTCGTTGACAAGTTATTAAGTACATAGTTGAAAAATAACTGTTACAATTTTAAAAAAATTGTTAATAATATTTAATAATATATGTATTTATAAATGAAAAATTTCTCCATTTTTGATTGAAACATCAAAAAATTCTGATACAGTTCCTTTGTGTTGGCAACATAAAGATATTCTGAAATTTTTAAGATAATGGTAAAAACATGAATCTATCAAAATTTTGTTATTATTTAGTTTATCTTACAAAGATAATTTTTTTTAGCTTTAACCGGTTGGATCTTCCTCCATATCGAAGTTATGAACAATTACTAGAGAAGCTTACATTTGCAATTGAAGAAACTGAAGGATTTGGACAAGAATAGTTTTACTTCACGGCATCGAATTATTTTCATTATCGTATTTATTTCTCAATTAAGTATGGTTCATAATAAATTTCAAGAATGGTTATTTATTTTCTTTTTTTTTTTTCAAAAATTTTTTATATATCACTCTAGGTCAAATTTTTATGAGACTATTCTATGTGACTGGAGTTAATCATAACTCCTTGTAATTAACAAGTCCACGTTTATTAATTTATTTGTTCAAAATGAAAATGAAAAATTCTTGTTTTTAAAGACTAATGAAGAAGCTTTTTCAGAAGTCTTTTTACTTTTATAAGAATGAAATTTTATACATAAATTGTTTCTTTTCATTTAGTTTTATTTTTTAAATTAATGATTAATGTTGCTATGATAAAATTTCATAAGAAAATATTTTTGAGTTACTATGTTTACTAAGTACATATTATTAAAAGTTTTATTGTGTGGTGCATTATGGAAACGTCCATATTTTTCTGCGTTTATTTGTCCGCAATTTTGTTTTGCCTACCAACTATTGTTGTTAGAGGTTTTTTCTTTTCTTTTTTGTAACATCAAGTTTTTTTTTTCTTTTTTTCTGTATTTAGAATACAGTTAAAAGTAAAAATGGCTTTTTTTTAAATGACAAACTTTTTTGACGCATTTTATTAGAAATTGTTATTGTTGTCGAACATTTTGTAAAATATAACTTTTTTTAATTTTGTTTTTTTGTTTTTATTTTGTTTTGGTTTTAAAAATAATTATATTTTTAAAGCGACATTTTAAATCATTTTTCGCTTTTATTTCTTTTCTTTTTTTTTATATATATAAAATAGTTTATGTGTTCTGCTAAATAGTTTATGTGTTCTGCTAAATAAATGCTAAAAAACAGCAACAATAATTTCTGGTTTTAAAAAAAATCTTAGTTTATGTATAAGCAAATGTAAAAACCATCTATGCTTATATCATTTTTCATGTCATTACTTTCTTGTTTCATTACGTAAAACGGTTTTTTTTAACGCGCCAATATTTTAATTTGTATGTATATTTTTTGAAATGTGCAACGAGTTTATAGTTTATCAAAGCCAATTAGTTGCTGGATAAAACGTCGTTGCGCTTATTTTTATATGTCAGTTGTTGTACATACATTTCGTTTTTTCTACCTTTTGCTTTTTTTGCAAACATCCAGTTAAAGTAATAACTTTATAACAATGATTTATGCTTATAAAACGCTTACACTCGTTAAATTGTATTTTTCCACTTTTTTATGTTTATGTATACAAAGTATCATGTACAATAAGCGTTTTATTCTTCAGCATCAACGCAGTATACGTGAATGGACTTCAAACTTAATAAATAATTTTACTAAAGATACTCATAAAGTTAGGCAAATTGGGGACCCGGTGCTACGCCAGGTGGCGAAACCAGTTGATTTGGCGACAATAGTTACACCTGATTTTAAAAAACTGTGTGATCGCTTAGTATCGACATTGCGACGACATAATGGCTGTGGAATAGCCGCACCACAGATTGGTGTTCCTCTTCAAGTTATTGCGGTAGAATTTACAGGATATGATTTAAAAGTAGCTATGGACAAATATGGCAGCAAAGGAGTTTCGAAACTTCAAATGAGTTTATTTCCTTTAAAAGTGATGATCAATCCAAAAATAAAAATTATTGATCCAACAATGTTGGCACTTAAAGAAGGTTGTCTGAGTGTAAAAGGCTACCGTGCTATGGTCCCTCGAGTGAAAGAGATTGAAGTTGAAATGTTAAATGTAAGCGGAAACACAGAGACGTTTCGAAGTTTGGGTTGGACCTCAAGAATTATTCAACACGAAGTGGATCATCTGCAAGGAAACCTTTTTGTTGATACGATGTTATACAAAACTTTAATAAATGATAGTTGGAATGAATTTGTAGACTGAAGTTAAAAAAAATTGTTTTGCATTTTAGTTTTATCATTTGAACTTTTTTAATGCAGAAAACATTTTAAAGCTATTCATATAAATTTTCAAAGTCTGAATTCTTCTGGTCGCATAGTTTCACAAATTAAATATAGGCTATGATTTTGTGCATCGCAAAATTAAATTCTAATTTGTTATCATCTACTAAGTTAAAAAAACCATTCAAATTTTAAATTCTTCTCACTAAACGTGTAAAATTTGTGCTGTAGTATGTACTATAAAAGTAAAGTATATATTGTACTGTACTGCTATGAAAAATACGATATATATTGCAATGAAAAATACGATATATAATGCGCTGTACTGCAATGAAAATATGATATATATTGCGCTGTACTGTGTTTCTAGAAAACGTTTAAAACTTATTTTGTACAATCTATTATGCTATTAGATGTTTAAAATAAGGCAATAAAACTGTATGTACCCTGTATTACCACTTTTTAAAATTTAAGTATATTTACATTTTTATTCATTCTCTCCTAACTCGTTTTATTCGTTCTCTCCTACCCTAGTTACAAAGTTCAATAAAATCCTACAAGAATTTGGAACAAAAAAAAAATTTCAGATTTGAACCCCATTAAAATAAAACACGTATGTTAAAAGTGTTTGTATTTATCAAAGTTTTGTCTTTTTTGTTGTTGCTGTTGTTCCAATATCCTATAGGTCCTATAGGACTTTTTGGCTAGTGTAACTAACTTTTAAAGCAAATAATTGCTTAAAACTGATTCTTAAATAAAAATGGTTTTAATTCATAAAAGAAACATTTATACAAAAAATTAATAGTATGCTATATTTCGTTTCTTTTATAGTTACAATACGACAACGATATGTTTTCATTTCTTTTATAGTTACAATACGACAACGATATGTTTTGATTTTATAACTAACAAACAACTCTTTCGATTGAGATCAATATAAAGCAGGGGAGGGGGGGGGTAATTTTTAGGTTTTTTTAAACCTGAAAAATCTTTAGTTATCAAATGCATCGTTAATAAAAAATTAGATAAGAAAAAAATAACTTTTTGATTGCTAAAATTTTAAAGTTTTATAGTACTTAAAGTTTTTCACTCATTAGCTATATACTAAATCAGGAAATAACCGTTAAAAAAATACAAATAATCAAATTAATGAATTTTTTAAAACAAAAGCTTTATAATTTTGCGAAAGGTGAGTTTGCCTTTTTTAGATTAATTGTGAACTTTTTACCCGCAAAAAAATAATCGATATTTAGTATTTACATTTGGGGGAAAAAACATCAAATTGTATTGTAAATTATTAGAAAAAGAAAATCTCTAAATAAATATATTTTTAAAAGTTCCCTTAGATTCTTCCTAAAAATGCTTGTTAACCATTGAACTCTTTTTTTTTTTTGAATTTCGAATTTTTTGATTTTTGAAAGAAGATGAAAAATAAACTGTATTAAGAAAACAATTTAAAGATTTTAAGCCCCTTCTGGAGTTGAAGAAAAACAAATAAAGAGGTTTTGAAAAACTTTAATGTTACGTTAAGGGAGATGCACCCCCAAAAATTCAAAAAAAAATTTTTAACTGTTTTAGATACATATATAAGAATTTCAAAAATCGCAGTGGCTATGTCTGAAAACTCCTCTAAGTATCAAAATTTTGCATTTTTCAAGTAGTAACAATGTCGTTTTTCAAAAAATATAAATTTACATCTTGTAGTACACCTCAATAAATGACTTTTTATGCAATGAAAATTTAGATAAAATTTGCAACTAAAAATATTATTTGGTTTCTTGTTAGATTTAAAGAGCTTCTTGTTAGATTATAAAACTATTAGTAAGAAAAATTAGTTTTTAAATTTAGTTTCAGCTCAATTTTTATCGCAACAGAAATAAATTTTTTAAGAGTTTTTAAACATGGTAAAAGTAGATAGCCAATAAAAGTTAAACCAATAACAAAACGAGCAGTAAAAAGAAAAGGGATTTTTAATGGAAAGGCGTTACATGGCAGTGAAATTTGAAATAATTTAATTCTATTTTGTCAGATGCTGTATCAGTTTTAAGTTGCCCCATTTGCTTTCAAACAACTTTAGCAATAACTGAAAACATTAGCAAAAAGAGAGGACTTGCATGAGAACTTTCAATTTTTCGATCAAAATGTAAACATCAAAATAACTTTTATACTTCTAAATTATTAAATCAAAAAGGAATCTTTAATATAAACACGCGTATATTATACACAATGAGAACTCTTGGAATAGGATATTCTGGAATTTAAAAATTTACAACCCTCATGAACATGCCAAAACCAATGACGCCAAAAAACTATGATAAACTTGTTTTGAAAATAGCTAATATTACAGAGGAAGTTGCATAGGAAACAATGGCTCATTCTGTAGTTGATTGAAGGCAAAATTGTCAAAATGAAGATGATATTTTTGATATTGGTGTATTGTCTGATAAGACATGGCAGTGTAGGGAATTTTCCTCATTAAATGGTGTGGTTGTTGCACTCTCATTAGCTAGTGGAAAAGTTTTAGATGTTGAGGTAATGAGTCAATTCTGCAGAGGGTGCTCTTTAAATCAAAACCTTGCTAAAAGAAATCCTACTGCTCAGGGGCGGATTTAGGTATGTGGTGGCCCCTGGGCAGAATATACTGTGGGAGCCCCTTATAAATAAATAAGGAAATATATTTTTTTACTTATTGAATAATATTTATTATTATGTTTAGTAGTAGTAACACTAGTAACAATTAACTACTATTTAATAATAAATAATTATAAAAACAATCAAATCGAGTATAACTAGTTACTAGTTATACTCGATATTATGATAATATTACTTAATATACTAGTTACTGTAACTAGTATATTAAGTAATATTATCATAATATTCAGTGTAAGTAGTTAAATGAAAAATAATAAATAAAAATAGTAAAAATAATAATGTCAACTAATTAAAATTAAATGCCGCAAACTTTTCTTAATTTTATTTGTACAAACTTATCAATAACGTTTTGAAAATCAAGTTTTCTTAAAATATCAGACTTAGAGCTCATTATCGCTAGTTGATTGAGCCTGCCTCCGTCCATAGAAGTACGCAATCTATTTTTTATGTACTTTAAATTAGAGAATGATCTTTCACTACTGCTGTTTGTAATCATAATAACAAGATAAATACGAAGAATTATTTCAACATTAGAAAAACAATCTTTTACTTCTTTATTAATTAATATTTTATACATTAATGTTCTTGACTAATATTGTGAAATTCACTGCTTTCATCTTTAAAATGTTTATAAAATTCTTGAAATTGAATAAGTTTGTTTCCTAAGTGTTCATCAATATCATCCTGGTAAATTTTAACAAGTTTAATTGCTTCATTTTCAATTTCTTGGTTACTTAGTTGTTCTATTTTTCAAAGAAAGTCAAATCGTTGGTATACCAATTCATAAGCAGACAATCGTTTATCCAAGTTAGAAATAAACGTATCAATTACAGGTAAAAAATTTTGAATTTTGAATTTTTGAGAAGAAGTTAAATCTACCTCGGGTGTTTCATAAAAATCTATTGGATTTAAACGGATATTTCTTTGCTGTTTACGGTGTTTCAAATAATCTGTTGTTTCCGAAATTTCTGCTCCTTGTTTTTCATATTGATCAAAGTTATCACGTTTAGCTTGAATGAAATTCTTTAAAGACTTAATAGCAGATATTGCAGCATTAAGGTCTAATGTCGCATCTTGCAGTAATTTATTAGTTTTATCTACTCTTTCAAGGATATTATTCCAAAAAACATTGTAAATTCTAGTTTCAAGAGTGCACAATTTGTTGTATAAACAATTTGCATCGCAACGCGTTTTTGTTGTTTGTTCAAAGTCATCAGCTATTTGAATTAGAGTACTTTTAAATTGTTTATAGCCTAGTATAAGAGCTTTTGTTACATCAGATCTACATGACCAGCGTGTAGTATTAACTCGTTGTGGTACATGGATACGGGTTTTGGTATTTTCCAAACTTAGAGCTTTAACCAGTAGTTCATAACGTTTTGTTGATGCCGTAAAAAATACATATAACTGCTCTAAAAAGTCAAAAAATTCAACAGCAGCAGTACAGCACTCGGCTGCTGCTTTTCCTACCAAATTTAGGGAATGTGTAGCACATGGAATCCAGGAAGCTAGTTTATTATTTTTCAGAATTTTTGATTGGAGACCATTATATTTCCCATTCATTGCAGAAGCATTATCTTACGATTGGCCTCTACAATTTTTTATGTTTAAGTCATATTTATTTAAAAAGTTTATTAAACCATCATACATATCTTGAGCTTTATGGCCTTGATTTGGCATAAATACCAAAAATCTTTCCACTGGTGTATCTTTTTCAATATATCTAAAAACTAATGTTAATTGATCTATATGACCTTCATCAGGTGTTGAATCTAATGAAATTGAAAAATATTTAGATAATTTTATACGAGAAATTATTTCATTCAAAACATTATTTCCCATTATTTCTATTAATTCTTCACAGATAGTAGAAGATAAATAGTCAGTGTGCCCACTTTCACGATTTGCATGATTTTCAATGTGCCGTTTAAGAAAATTATCATACTCAGCTATTAGCTCAAGAATTCCAAGATAGTTACCATTTTTAGACGAACCGACAGTTTCATTTTTACCACGTAATGCTAAACCTCGTTCACATATAAATGTTATAACACTTACGAGTCTCTTGATTATATTACGCTAGTAACTCTTTACATCTTCACTTTATTTTATAAGTTCATTGTTAATACGGCCTAATTCTTTTGAACGAACAGCTAAATTAATCACAGAATTTAAATGATATTTGGAAGTTTCTTGACTTATTAATCGATTATCTGCATGCTTCCAGTCACAGAAACCATCATGAGTAAATTGTTTTAGACATTAATTTACAAACAAAACAAAAAATGCTACCATTGAATGGTGAAAAACATAACTATGAACGCTTAATTATTTCTCCGTTAGCAGTTTTTCGCTCAAACAATGATTTATTACATTTACGAGTAAACTTCAACTTCACTGTTTTTTTGATTTTTGTATAAATAATTCTTCATTACAATTTTGTAGATTTGAACTTCCTACTTTTGCCCAATAATCTATTAATCCTGTCATATTTTCAGGCCATAATCCTATATCTAAATTTAAGCTTTCATTTGTTTCTTCAACAATATTTTTAGGTGAAGGGTTTTCGGCGATAGTTTCTAGTTGAGGCGGTAGAGCACTTTCATAAGACTGAAATAAAAAAAATATTTAAAATATGTACCTAATGGAAATTAAACTGATAAGACTTTTTTAAATTTGTATTTATAATATTAATGCGTTTGATTTTCAATTTTTTTTTTTTTTTTAATTAATATATACCTAAGTGGCCAATTTACGTATAATTTTTTTCGATTTATTTAAAGAGATAAGTATAGTATAGTATGTATACATGAAAAAAATATTAATTGTAATATTTATTATTTAAACTACCTTACCTGCATATATTTTATTATTATATGCTATTAAATATAAAAAATAAAAAATATATATTATTAAAAGTAATATTTATTCTTTGTATAGTAATTGTAAAACTTTGAACTAACCTCAGAAGAAGAAGAAGTTGTGTTGGGCTGTGTTATGAAAAACTCTGTCATTCGCCTTGTTTTTGAAATTATTTCCGTATTTTTTTTATCTTTTTCTTTTGCCAATTTTCGTTTATCTGCACCACTCATATAAACTCGCTTTAATTAATGACGATCTTCTTCCATTTTTAAATTTTAACTCTATTCACTGGTTAACTTATAATTTAAGAAACAAATAAAGTCTGTAACTATTGTCTATTGTGTATGCAACTGTTGTTAACTGACGTCTGACATGCAATAAGTGCAACGAACAAATAACGATAATTTATCTACAGACAGATAGTCTGTAATGTGTATTTTATATTTCCGAAAACCCACAAGTGTATATTTAGAATCACATTTACTAATATTATTACAATCGACGGTGCACACCGATCGCGGACGGCATAAAATCTTATCTTGATTTTTAGAGACCATTCATTGTCAATAAACGTAAATTCATCTATTATTAGTTAGCAAAATAAAAATTTTTAAATGTCCAAAAAAAATTCAATATTATTTAATTAAATATGTGTAAATATAAATAAAATATTTTTTCTGTATTCTAATTTAAATATCATAAAATTGTGGGGGCCCCGAACTTGTGGGGGCCCCTGGGCTGCAGCCCACTCAACCCTCCCCTAAATCCGGCCCTGCTACTGCTTATGTCAATTGGAAAAAATTTACATATTTGTAAAATGAATTTTATTGTTTCTGTAAGTGAAATGATATGCGAAGGAGCCAATTGTATTTTCCAGCGATCGATTCAAAAACATAAACTAAAATATGTTTTTGGGTGATGGAGATAGTAAAAGCTACAATATTGTCAAGGATGTTTATTCTGACACTCAAGTAACTGAATTAAAATGTGTTGGGCACTATCAGAAGCGTGTTGGAACCCGACTTTGAAAATTGAAAACAAAAGTGAGAGGGCAAGGTGGTTGTGGAAGATGCAACAATTGATGATTGCAAAATTTTTTTGGTGTGGAAATTAGACAAAATGCTGGTGATTTAATTGCCATGAAATCATCAGCACTTGCAACTCTTTTTCACGTGGCATCATCGAAAGACAACAACTGGCACTATCCCATTGTCTAACGGGTGCAAGTAGTTGGTGTAAATCAACAGAGATAAAGTAAATAAAACCAATACCTACAAGCCAGGCCCTGGCCTTCCTTTAGAAGTTGTATACAAGATCAGACCTATATAACCTATAAAAGATCAGACCTATTTTTTATTTTGCCGTGAAGACATTTTTTAAGATAAGCTTAAAAAATGTCTTCACGGCAAAATACAAAAAGCGAATGAGTCCTTTAATGGAAAAATTTGGAATTGTATACCGAAAACAAAATTTGTCACCATTACAGTGCTAAAGTTTGGTGTCTACGACTCTGTGGCTAATTTTAATATTGGGATGAAATTGTCAATCCTAATTTATGAAAAAATAAACATGATTGCTGGCTATTATACAATAAACGGTTCAAACGCTATAAACAAAATCCACCTTTAACGGTCAATCTATCGAGGAAAGCCAAATAATAAATTGCGTCGTCAAAAATTAAGGGATAAAAAATTGAAGAAAAGCGACAAAACCTTTGAAAAGGAGGTTTTTAATTTAAATTAGAGTCTTATATGTAATATTTAGTATGTTTGGAGATTTTTTTTATTTAATAATTTAACGTTTTTAGCGTTTTCTCAGTTGGAGGTTTTTCAATATGCTGGCCAATGTTGCAAGAGAACCGCTCAAGCTTTTTGTCTCAAATTTTTAGCATGTCTTCCTTTTAATAAGACCTGTGTTTTAAATCGAACAGAATTTTGATATGTCAAGAAAAAACGATATTAAATATTTTTAAAACTCTTCGTAAAGGAAATTTGACAAAACGAGTGAAAGTTAATACGCATTATCAATGAAAAGTCCACAGGAGGCAAGCATAGTAAGATTCGCCTGACTAAGATAGCCACTCGTAAAGTTAAAAGAGAAAATTGTTTGTTAAAAAATCTTTTTAATTGGATAGAGGAAGTCTCCAAGATGCTTCAAAGATGTAATAAATGTTCTTTTTTGCTATCGGACCCAATTGAAAAGTTAGATGTGTGCAGTATCATTTACGGAGTGGGTAAAAAAATTGACCGAATGTTTATTGTTTAGAAAAGAAAAATAGCTTTACTTAAAGGTAATAACTCCACGCATTCTAACGTGCGGAAACTTGATTGTGTGGAGCTTATCTTTCTTTCATTTGGTACAACCTTAATTAACAGTTATGCTTATGCTAAAAAAAGCATGGAATTCTATTTCAGACCAAACCTTTATAAAGCGTTTCAAGAAACTGGGAATATCAGAAGAAGACTTTGAAACGTCAATACATTTGTAAACTGATAAAAGAAAATCTATATTTATTTTATTTTTAAAAAATATATAATTTTTTGAAAATGTAAAATGTAAAAACACATAATAATTAAAGTAAAACCGGGTCAAGCCGCATCACTTATCAATGAAAATGAAATAACTTTTTTTTTTTTCCTTTTTTTTTATTAGATAGAAATAAAAAACTACATAAGATAATATAAATATATATTTAAAAAAAAATAATAAAATTATTGAGAATATTAAATGTAAAGAAAAAAAAAATTGTGTGGTTTTGGGCGACATTCTGATAAAACCGCACACTTTAGAAAACATTGAAATTTTTAAATTTTAACTTTTTTTATTTATTTTTTTTAACACAACTTATATTTAGGAAACTATACTAAAGATTATGCATTTTTTGCAACAAAAAAATTTAATTCCAACTACATATTTCTTTGGTAAACATGTTTCTTTGTGCAACCGTTCCTGACACATCGAATTTTCGCATTGCAACATTTCTGTGTGTAACTGTACTCTACACTTTTTACATTTTGCAACTTTTAATCGTTTGGCTGCTGGTACTTATTCTTCATTATTGTTTTGCTGAGGTTACTCAGCATTGTTATGCTCAGGCATTTGAGTACTTGGCATAGAGAGTCTACGCTTTGGGTTAAGTTTAACAACTTTCACGGCTTCCTTTGTTGCTTTTTTTTTCATCCTTTTGTTTAAAGAACTCGATTTCATTTCCTTCGATAATACATTTTCCGCCAAGTTTTGACATGTTGCACTGCTTCGATTTCTTAACATGCGATTGATTTCTTGCTTGAAAAAACTGCTTTAACTCTATCTCGATACTGTTTTTGCAACGCTCAACACATGCTTGATACCTTTCAAAACTTTGAGCTGGTGTAGTTGAGAAAGGTGGTAATTGGTAAGTAATTGGAGTAGGCGCTGCGGCGGCTGTTGAAGATGATGAAGCTGTGTCTGAGTAAGATGGTGTAGGTGTTGCAAAGGCTGCTAAAGTTTATGAAGGCGGATTAAACGTTTGTGTGATTGCTAATGCCTCATGATTTATGTTGTTTTTATTAAGTGGAAATAAGCTAGTGTACTGAAAACCAGCTATTGCATGAAAGCGTGTAAAACATTTACCACTCTCATACAGCAGTTTGAGCAGCGGTGGAAAATTTTGTTTATCTAAATTCTTGCATTTTTGGGTCTTTGTAATACTTTGTAAGAATTTCTTTTTTCATGTTTGTTTGACATTTTTTTTTTTTTTTTAATTTATTTATTTCGCCGTTTAATAACTTTTACAATTTACAAGGTTTATAAATAAATAAAAAAACTGGCGGGGCAAGTAGAAGACATTATTTTGTCTTATCACCGAGCCTCAATCGTATTTACAATAGCCGGATAATATATTTATACTTTACAAACTATCTATTAAAATTATAAATGTAAAAATAAATAACAATTAGTTTAAGAAATACTTCAAGAACAATATTCATGTTAAGAGTAATATTCAAGTAAACAAGAAAAACTGAAAGAAAAGTAAAAAAGAAAAAGAAAAAATAAATTAATTAATTAAAGAGCACGTATTTTCAAGAGCCACACTATATACGTATATTATACAAAGTATTTGTTGAAGAATATGAAAATAAAATTTATAACAATTTGTAATAAAGTAATATTTAAATAAAGAACAAAAAATTCAAAATAAAAGAGTACTTAATTTAACATGACAATAGACACCTCTATTTAATGGTTGTAGAATATGTGAAGAATGCTCTGGTAGACAAATCAAGATTATATTGTGTTTTTTGCACAGCAATACCGCTTCCAAAGTTATATGCCCATCTAATACTAAAATATGGATTCTACCAATTTGCTCAGTTTGGGGTATAAATACTTCTCTCAGCCATTCAATAAGTGTATTGTGCTCCAACCAACCTGTTTTTGAAATTGAATATTTGGTGCCAACTGGACCACCTCTTGCCCAGTCAGGACGAAAGTTACTTTTGACTTTGTGTATCACAAATGGTGATGCAAAATACCCATCAGCGTTGCAGCAATTGTTTACAGTATAATAAATTTTTTCATTGTTGCCAGTAAGTTTAAATGGACGTCTTGTCCCTTTTCGACACACTACGGTTGCTTTACCTTGATCACCCAAAAAACCTGTTTCATCACAATTCTAAATTTGCGACCCCTAAGTTATACCAGTCTGTTGATATTGCTTGGCGACGTATTCAAAATAACGATTAATTGTTTCTGGCGTACATAAAGCGGCTCTTTTAAATGCTAAGGTATCCGCTCTTCTTGTTGAAATTTCTTTTGACCATCTCTATATAAAGGCATAAAATCAGTCTTTACCAGGCTTGCCATTTTTGAATAAGTGCGATTGATCTTCGCGTTTAAGTTAGCCACATACAAATTATATGATTTCATTTGGGGTAAACCGTAACCCCAGTCACCAAGTAATTGGAACGCATGCATCATAAATCTTTCTGTTTCATTTGAGAGTACGTTGTTGTACCTGAACCATGGAAGCCTTTGTTGTTGTTTTTTTTTGCGATCTTTAAGCGTTGAGACTGGAACACCATGTTTGAATGCAGCTTTTCTCAGTGGTGTTTTATTTTCTTTCATATCAGTTAATGTGGCTAGTATATCATTTTTCTTGTATGCTTTTTTTTTTATTTGACATGTTAAAGTGAGTGAGTTAAATTGAATTGAGTGATTATCAATATAAATTGAGAAATAATATAATAAATGGTTTTTAATGAGCAAGAGATGATTATAACAACAAATATTTTTAAACCTTAAAAAATAATTATAATTCATTTTTAATTAAACCGGGAATTAACACCAAGTTAATTAGATAAAGATAGACGCTTAGTCACTTGCGAAAAACTGAACTAAGCAATTAATCGAGTGTGCGGTTTTATCAGAAAAAAGAGTTTTTTTTACTTTTTTAATTTTTTATTTAATTTTTTGTTCTAGCTGCATAAAAATTGTACTATAAAATTAAAATTAAATTTCCTACAAGATAGTGCTAAAATTATTTTTATATCAGTTTCTTTTTAAGCGCTATTTTGTTTGCAACGATAAAAAATATATAAAAAATTTTGACCCCCCGTAAAAGTTGTATAAAAAACGAAAAAAATGGAGTTGAATCGGCATATATTTTTATCAATTCGAAGAGAGGAAAAGGTTCTGTATTTGAATCTATTTTTATTTTTTTGATAGTCGTATCCATTTAGTTTTTATTTTGATAATTTCGATCAGTGTGCGGAATAATATGGTGTGCGGTTTTACCTGGTTTTACTCTATTGTATTTAGGCCTTAGAATTTGTTTAATAATTTGTTTCCTTTTTTCAAACTCATTATTTGAATTTTAAAAATGTTTCTTTGGTCGAAACATTTTTAAAAAGACATCTTTACACTTCAAAAGTTTTTTTAATTTGAATTTTTATTTTTTCCTATAATATTCCAATCAGAAAAGTTGTAGTGTATATATATGAGGGGCATTTCACAGCATTTTCGGTGCTCGAGGTAACTTGTTACATTCGGTGCTCGAGATAACTTCCAGACATAAGCATATCATTTATGTTTATATTTATAACTGGTTACAAGTTATATTTTGGTGACCATAATACAGCACAAGTTGTGTAAAATAAATTATTTTAGTTTTATTATACTTTTAATATTTATGTTTATTGCAATCAGTGTAACCAGTTATATTAAATAAAAATCGTTACAAATAAAACCTTTAAAAAAACAAACAAAAAACTACTTTTAACGGGTTTTTTTTTTTTTTTCATTATTTCGTAAGATAAAAAATGAAAAAAAAAATGCGGACACATAAACAATTTCACTGACGTCACTAAACTTCGTAGAAAATTACCGCTGGTTTTGGTTGTCATGATTAAAAACCCAACTCTTGTGTACTTGTTTTCTACAAATATGTCTATTATAACACCATTTAGTCGTTGAAGGTGTTTTAAAAAGTCTTTTTCTCTTTTTGTATAACACGCTCAAAACAAAAAACTTTGAATATCCCCATGGTAACGTTTATATTAAGTTTAACATTATTAACTGCTTTCTTTTGATGTATTTAACTTAAGCTTCGTTGAATTAGTGATAACTAATTTATATAATTAATTTGTTTTAGTAGGGAGAAACGAATACGCGATAAACGATTTTTTGTTGATGATTTTTTGTTGAACGTTTTTAAATAATTGGTAATTTTCAATTTATTAACAATAAATATTTGTTCATTTTAACGAATTCGTTTAACGAATGAATATATTTGCGCAAAAAAAGAAAATGTCTTTGTCGTCGTCCACTACTCTTTCATCATATGTTGTTGAAATCCTGCAAGAGTTTCAGCGACATTTATGATAAATGTGATAGAAATTAGTTTACGAGCTCCATTTAATCTCTTACTAAGAATATAGATATGCAAAAGCACCAACTTAATTAAAAGCTCTGTTTGACGTTAAACTATAATCGGATAACTCAACAACTTTAACTATAACTTTCAGCTTCATATTGTCAACAGCATCAAATATTCAATACTTGAAGTATTCTCAATTATAGTTCAGCAAAAAAAAAATCTAAATTGAATATTTACTAGATAATATTTACTAGATAATATTTACTAGATAATGGAATATGAACTATTATTTAACGAATTCTGACATATAAATTCAAGCCGTTAAATTTGTTTTTTATGCAGAACAAAAAATTGCAAAATTGTTTATTACTTGTTATTCTGTGTATTATATTTGTAAATAATTTATTTTTGGTGTGTACACAGAATTTTTTTCCCGTTATTTTTCTATTGCATACGAACAGCAAGAGTTGTGTCGAGCAGTTAATTTACTTATTAAGAAAATAACGCGAGATAAACAATGCGCATCTGCAGCCGTATTCACTTCTCTTCGTTAAAGATATCGGAGCTTTTGCCTGAAATTTCACTACAATATTTCTAAGTAAAGAAACGACGAAAACTTTATTTAAATTTGTTTAGATAAAACTAACAATAAGATATAACATTTATGTTTACATGTTTAAAAAACTTTTTTATTGATGTATTTAAAAAGAAATTTTTGACTAACACTCCGTTATGCTTAACGGGGAGATAAGAATACGGCCCCTGAGAAATATTGAAAATATCAACAGAAAAATAAATCATACTTTGGATTTCTAAGAGTTGTAACCAAAGAGTTGTAAAACTAAAATCTCTCATCGAAATATATAATTAACCAAAAAAAATGTGTTAAGCTGCTTATTGACAAAACTAAAACAAACAAGTAAAAATTAAGCAATATTTTAATGTCCTAATTAAATAATCTATTTAAAGATCTTTTTTTATTCCCACAGAGATATTAAAACACTTTTTGAAACAGCTAACAAACAGTTGGGTAAAACTATTGAGTGTTTTATAAGTAGCTTTCTCTAAATGTGAATAAAACCAAATTTATTTTATTCCATAAAGTAAATAAATCAGAAAATATTCCCATTCAACTGTAAAATCTAAAAATCAATGACGCTGACAGAGAGATGTTCGTTTTTCGGAGTAATCTTAGATGAACATTTACGTTGGAGTGTACATATCAGCAGTACGTTGGAGTGTACGTATAAGCAGCATTGAGAAAAAAATATCAAAATATATTGGACTAAACCATTTCTAAACAAATAAAAAATAAACAATAAACTCTTTTATTCATTGTTATTTTTATTCATTGTTATTTTTATTCATATTTTATTTGATTTTTTTTTAATGGGTAAATAAAAAAGTTAAAAAAATATATAAAAATTACAAAATTAAAAAAATAAAAGAATTATACAAATCAGAAAAATACAAAATTTGAAAACTGTACGGTATACAGGAACATGTGTGCAGAATATTATTTGAAACTTATGAAACTATATCTTGCAAGCCTCTTCTGCGTATACTTGGTGCATTAAATGTTTATGAAATCAACTTAGACTAAGTTGTTCATGTGTAAAACGAAGATGGAATCAAAATATTTCTCTATTAAAATATCATATATATCTTAAAATATGTTCTCCTCTAATACTTTAATTGACAAAGTTCACAAATTCAATTGACAAATTCACAAATACCCGACAAAATTCACAAATACCCGACAAAATTTTCCGATAAAAACCCAGATTGTTCCTACAGGGTGACCGGAAAGTTCTGTCAGTACATCACAATCAATTTACTTTTAATGTAATATACATAAACTATTGAAATTACAGTAACAGATCAAGTAACATATGTAGTGTAAGTATACCAAGAATTATTCAAATCGGTCTCCTTTTTGGTCCACTGTCAATTATAATCGATGACGCCATGATTGTATGGCGGCACGAATGGTTTCCATAGGAAATTTTTCCCATTCGTGGATCATCATTCGTTTCATGGAGGCCAAGTTGGGATGTTGTTTAGCATTGACCTTGGACTACAAAATACCCCACGCGCAAAAATCAAGTGGATTCAGGTCGGGAGAGGACGGAGGCCACTCATCTTTAGCAATAAACTTAGGGCAATTCTGTTGGAGCCATTCTTGCGTTGTTTTAGCTGTATGAGCTGGTGCTGAATCCTGTTGAAAACACCAGTCTCCATTGGGATATAACAAATTGGCGTCTGGTTGCAAAATTGCCTTCAGGACACTCTCTTGATAAGATACTGCATTAATTTTGGTGCTACGTTTAATAAAGATCAATGGCAATTTTCCTTTGCTACACACTGCTGCCCATACCATCACCGAACTTCGATTCTGATACCGCTGAACTGTTTCTGAAGACTGAGGTATGTCCTTTAATGATGTTGACCACACGACATTGTTTTTAGCATTAAAATTTTGTTCCATCACGAATAACTTTTTATCATAAAAGATAATGTTCTGTACCGCACAATGACCATACTGACGTAACAACGTTTTGCATTTTTGCAACCTGGCTAGCTTTTGATTTGCAGTCAATCCATTAACTTTATGCTTGCGTTAAGGTTTCAATCCAAGGTCTAATTTTAATAATTCCCTCATCGACTACCTGGGTACTCCTTCCTCCTTAACCAATTTTCGCGCTGACCTTTCAGGGTTCCTCCAAATTTTCTCGCGTATTCGTTTAATACGATCTGGGGTTCTAACTGTTCGTGGACGACCCGACCTTTCACTGTCTTCAACACCACCAGTTTCACGCAACCGTTGGATAGTTCGATAAGCGCATCTCTTAGTAATTCCATGCACCTTTACTAATTTGAATATTTCAGCACCCGTAAGTCCTTCCTCATAATGTCGTTGAATCAACAAACGATGAACATTTATAATGACTACAATAGAAAGAACAAACCCAGTTACTATTGACAAATTCAGTAACAATTGGTAAGCATCATTGTACAGTTACAATTGTACTAAACTGATACAAAACTGATAAAAAATTTAATGATAAACACTTGTAAATAATGAAATATGGGAGACCAGAAAGTCTGCACATTGATTACTGACAGAACTTTCCGGTCACCCTGTATATATTATTTAAAATTAGTTACATATTTACATAGTTACAAAATAAGTCACATGTTCAATTTAATATTGTCAACCTTACTTGTAGAAAAGGTTTCCTTAGATTACAAGTAAAAATAAAACTTGTATATTATTATTTATTATTATTAATAAGTTACACGGACAATACATGAACCGTAAATTCATCATTAACTAGCAAAGCTAGTTCGTATAGCAGCATTGAAGCAACCACGGAAAATGATGTACTACGGTAACTGTTTTAGATGCCGGTCTAAATTAATTTTAAACTTTTTTACTGAAGTTGTATTTACATTGTCTGGCAAGGCATTCCATGCGTTTGCTACACGGTTGTTAAAAAAATTATATCGGACCTGACAGTTTTTGTCGATTTCATGATGGTACCGGATGCGATGTCCATAGCTGGGGAATGTTAATTGGATTAATACTCCAGTTAAATAACTCAATATTATTCTCTAATTTAAATTTTTGAATAAGATCCAATCGTTTTTGTATAGATCAAGTTAATAATGATTTAAAACACATGTTATTACTTATGGCATTTTAAATGTAACTTTTAAATTAAAATTTAACTGTATAAAACATATACTACAGAATGTATCAAAACGTTTTCATTAACTCATTTATGGTGTTACCTCTAATCTTGAATACCATTCTTGAAATTTTTCTTTAAATACCAATGAACTGTTAGTTTTTTATATATAAAAATAAGTTTTAATGTATACACATATTTCGGTTTTTGTAAATAAAGTAGACCGGGCACGTTAAACCGTTTCTTTTTTTTCTTTTTTTTTCTTTTGTAATTTTTTTAGCTTTTCATATTTTATTTTATTTTTTTTATGGAAAAAAGTTGACAAGACCCTACGCTACCTATAAACAACATTATTAAAAGTTCATAATTGATTTTTAATACATTTTAAAGTGATTTTGTCACGTTATGTCTGATGGGCTAACGTGTCGCTAAGGGATAAGTTAGCCCAGGGGTATAAAACAAGGGCAAATATTAACCAAGGGTAAATATTATTTATTATTATTATTATTATTATTATTATTTTTTTAGTTAAAAAATAAATAATATATGAAATTTGAAGTTGGACCTTTTGGAGTGACCTTCGTATGAAACCCACTATATACTAAAAACGTTTAAAACTTAAATTTATTTAGTTCTTAATATTTACCCTAAGTTCTTTTGTTTTTTTTCAGAACATATTAAAACACAAAGTATTAATATCGGAAATAAAAACAAGCTATTTAACAAAAAAAATTGTTGAGAATCGGTTTTAACATGCCCCATTTGCACTGGGCCAACTTGCTCCGTCGTAATGTTAAGAATATAAACGCTTTTATTCTTAAACCATTAACCAATATTGTTTAACATTATATAATAAAATATTCCTTAAACTATCAACTTTAAATTTAAAACTTAATTAATTAATTACGGTCGAACACCAGTGAACATATTAACGTCAAACAAATTGTTCAAAATTTACTTTGATGTATCAAAAATTGTTAAAACGGCCCTGCACTAACTATGATTTAACCAATTTGTTATTATTATTTCTTTCTTTACTTGAATATCACTCTTAACATAAATGAAATGATGTTCTTTAAATAATGTTCTTTACATGATGTTCTTTTTATGATGTTTTTTTTATGATATTCTTTATCTGATATTTTTTACATAATGTTCTTTAAATGACGCTTTTTAAATGATGTTCTTTAAATGATGTTCTTTAAATGGTGTTCTTTACATGAAGTTCGTTACATGATGTTCTTAACATAATGTTCTTCACATGATGTTTTTGAAACATTTTCAATTAATTATTATTTACTTTTATATTTTTCAATATATAGTTGTAAGGTTTATATATATATATTACGGTTTTTATATATACGTACAAATGGGGCTTGGTGATACGACAACATGATGTCTTCTTCTAGACCCGCCTATATTTATATTTATATTCTTTTAATTTGTAAATGGCAAAACGTAAACAAAAAAAGTTTTAAATGTAAACGGCGAAATAAACAAACAACAAAAAAAAGATAATGATTTCAATACTCCGTTAACACAAAGAAAACTTTCAAAAAATAAATTGAAATGAGTGACTCAATTTGCCAAAAACCGCAGCTTCATTAAGATTGGGTTAATTAATCTTGCCTACCTGATCAGTTCTGTTTGAAAGTGTAAACATGTTGTTGTTGTCAACTTTAGAGAGAGCACTTTTAGGTTCGAATTGTCTATTAAGACATTTTGCTTTTTACAATGATTTTGTTAGCTCCATGCCATTTTTCCACGAATTTGAAACAGTAGAGTTTGAGATTTTTTTTTACTGGAAATAAAGTTGTATACCCCTTTTGAAGGGTATATAACATAAAAGGTAGAGTATAAAAAGGTTATATACCCCTTTTGAAGGGGTATATGACAGCAAAAAATTATGTTAAGGTTTTCGTAATTGCGTCTTTATTATAGTTTAGCTTGGCTGATGATAATAATTTAGTAGAAATCGTTAAACATTCAAACAGGAAATTCCGCATAATAGTGCAATGGAAGTTAATTTTAATTGAGTTGCGAAGAGGTGGGCCGAAATCGAGTTTTATAGTTTTGGAGGAGCTGTCAGTCAGCACCAGATCAAGGGTATTGTTTCCAAAAGTTGGTTTTTTGACATGCTGAGCAAAGGCTGACAAAGTGTTAACATACTCCAAGCAGGGCCGGATTTACATATTTTGGGGCTCACGCCGAATTACTTTTTGGAATTTTCTTTTTTGAATTTACATAAAAAACAAATTACATAAGTATACTGACAGTATAATACAGTACACATATATGTAAGTTGATTTTATAAACTAGAAAATTTTAGCATAAAAGTAAACTTTAACAATTTTTTACTAAAAGAAATTTTTTTCGTTTTTTTTTCTTGACAAAATTTGTCAATTTGAGAATCCGTATCAAGTAGTTCTATTTTTTTAATTATTCAAAGTTTCTTGGTTTATATTTGATCTCAAAAAACTTTTGATCAATTTAAGTTTTGGAAAACTTCTTTCATCAAAACAATTTGTTATTATAACGCATAAAAAGATTCTCAAAACTGTCTCAAAATTTGGAAATGTAGTTTCCGAATTTTTTTCTTTTATCAGCTTATAAATAAATGAGCCATAGCTGTTTCTTAATATTTAGTTTTCATAAAGTTATGAAATTGCAAAATTTCATTAAACAAAGGCATATTCATGGTATTGTTCAACAATTTCTTCATCATTTTTCTTTAGCTTCTCATTATCGGTATATTAAATATCAATGATCGTCTTGAGAAAGATGTTTCCATGACAGCCAATGTCATCTTTTCTGCTGATGTTTATGTTACAGCTACGATTAATTCAAGAGAACACGTGACTTCTTGCAATTGATGATTATTTTTGAAACTGACTGTTCTGTTTTAATAAAGCAATTTATAGGCTCTGTACTTCCGACTTTCACCAAAAAAATCATCAAGTTTCTAAACTTTTTAAATTCTTTAACAATCAAGTTTCTAAACTTTTTTAAATTCTTATTCTTTTTCAACTTTTTCTTACGCTTTTGAAACCTACTTTTGTGTAATCGATTCATTTTCTAAATAAAACAAAATAAATAAAGTAATAGGCTTGGTTGAGGAAGACGTGCAATCGCACTCTGTTCCTGACCAGGCATATAATATTTAGTTGCCACAACTTGGACATTAATGTTTATGTATGTTTCTATATATGACAATTAGTTTTTAAAATACACGCTTAAAGAATAAATTTCATAACTTTAAACCTTAGCATATTTAAATATTTTTCACTTAAATTTTAGGGCCTCAAAAATCGCGGGGCACTAGGCCGCTACCTAATCAGTCTATAGGTAAATCCAGGACTGACTCAAAGAAGTTAATGTTCAATATAATTGCATTTTCGGTAATGCCACCAGCTGCTATCCACTATATGTAAGGGTAATTGAAAATACCAACTATTTATTGTTCCTTATCTATCTTCTTTGCCATAGTTAAGGCAGAAATTAGGCTACAATTAATTGTTTTGTTAAGTTCTATGTTTGCAGATGTTTTCTTGATTATTGCATCCAAAGTGAAATTTCCTAGAACTCAATAAACTACAGTGTTTCCATACAACTCAATAAACTACAGTCACCCCCCTCCCACGTAAAATTGCCTCTGGTTGTTTCCATACAAAATAATTCTGGAAGTGAAAACGAACATGAAACAAAAACCAGAAAAAGCAGGAAAAATCAATTGATTAGAAAAGATTTTTAATTTAAAAAATGTTGCAAATCTAAAAAAGTTATGGATATTAACAAACAAAAAAATGTTGTTAATGTAGTTAATTTTAAAAATGTTGAAAACAAAGAGATAATTTGCTTGGGAAGTGTCAGAGCAAATGGGGTAAGAATACATTTAGTGTGGACTCCTCAAGGATTAGTGACATGAAGAATGCACAAGTTACAAAAGAACTGGCCTATTTATTTGCGATTATTGTATTCATAGTTTGTTACACACTCGCGGAAAGTCGTGGAAAGTGTGTTTTCCTCCACACCGGTGTGTAGCGATCACTCCTATACACAAGCGTGGAGTTATTTTGCACCATGATCTGCAAAGCGTTATATTCGTTTTTATAAAAAACATCGTAACCCGCTTCGCAGATTATAAGTAAGTGATTTTAAGAAGTACAAAGGATAATAGAGTGAAAGACAGAAGTCGAGTTAGAAAAAGTTAATTTGCACAAATGTGTGCAAAATAACTCCACACTTGTGTATAGGAGTGATAGCTACACACCGGTGTGGAGAAAAACTCCACACTTTCTACGGGTGTGTAAAAATGCGATTATTATATTCCTAGTCACAAAAAGCTCACAAAAAGCGCATTTCTCACTAAGCTATATCTTGAGTCTAATCTGCTTTTTTCAAAATTTTTCTTTTGAGTTTTTTTTTTTTGCTTTTATTTATTCATTTTTTATTTGTAGTTTTTCTGAAAACTTTAACTAAAAATATAAAGGTATTGCTAATTTCTCCTTTAAGACTTTTCTTCAATATAAAGTGGTATTAAAAAGTAAGAGTTCAATTTTAATTAGATGTCGTACTTCTAAAAAAGGTTTCAGCTTTATTGAATACTGTATTTTTTTCGCTAAGCTATCAGTTATGTTAAGTGTCATACCCTTGAAAAAAGATTTCAATTTTTACAAGATCCATTATAATCTTTTAGAACTTACGGGGGTTCAAAAAAACTTTTATGAAAAGTGCTGAACCTGAAATGAATAATATTCTAAACATAATAGAATTTCCTTTTATTGAATGGATTGTTGAATGGATTATTGAGTAGATTGTTGAATGGATTGCCAAAGTTCACGTAATCAAATTGATTACCAAAAGTACTTTAATATTTTATCACTCGAAAATATTTATAATTTATATTAACATTGTGATTTATCTCGAATGACTTATCGCTTCTGTTTTTCGTTTTGCTACTGAAAGTTACTAATATTAGAATAAAACGTAAGTATAAAAAGAATTAATAAAATATTTTTAATGGCAATATTTTTTTTTCAAGAAAAATTCCTGTCGATGACGATTTAATTTCCGTACATACCTATACCATAAAATCAAGAACGGTGGTTTTTATTTGTAAACTCGCATCCGGTTGCACCGGTGTGTTATGAATAATTACTTTTAAATTAATTTTAAAAAATAATTTAAAATGCTTTTATCTCATAAATATAAAATAAATGAAGTATTTATAAAAAAATATAATTTAAATCTTTAGTTAATAATTAGAAATTTATTCTTACAATGAAACTTTTTTTTTTTTTTTTTACTTTTTTTAATTATTGTTATTATTAAATTTCAAGTTTACGACTTTTTTGTTATTGAAGTTAATTAATAATCTAAATTGATTTATGAAATAATTTAATTAATAATAACTTCCAAAAAGTTTTAAATAAAATTTTTTTAAGTATATTAAATCCGTGTAATAATAATCTTAGAAATGTAAAATAGCTGAGTTTATTTTAATTTATTCTTTTTTAAAAACTATTTTCTCTATTAAAAAAAAAAACCCGGTCCTTTAATGAAAATCTGCGCAGTAGCAAAGCGCATAAATTTTTATGTTATGTTTGTATTTCAAATAGCGCAGCTTTAGATGTCAATATATTTACTTATAGTTATCGTATATAATAGATTGGAACAATAAAGCGATATTAATACATTTTAATTTACAATTAACTAGCTATCTTTTTTTTTTCTACACGATGCAGTATAATTTTAATATTTTAAGTGCTAAACGACTTAACATTTTATAACTTATATTCACAACATAAACTGCTAAAGTAAGCTTGTTTAAATTCAAAAAATGATTTAGCTCTTTCATAAACATTTAAAGGTTGTAGTGAACTAATTAGATATTTAAAAAATGGAACCTCAAGCTGATCGTATAATAAGAGCTAAACCCGATAAAAATATTGCTGGCCTCTATGACATGGAACGTTCATTAGGATCTGGACATTTTGCAGTAGTAAAGTTAGCAAGGCATGTTTTCACAGGTGAAAAGGTGGCGGTTAAAGTAATAGACAAAAGCAAGCTTGATGGTGTTGCTAAGTCTCATCTTTATCAAGAAGTAAGATGTATGAAGCTAGTACAACATCCTAATATAGTTAGACTTTATGAAGTAATTGATACCCAAACAAAATTGTACCTTATTTTGGAATACGGGGATGGTGGCGACATGTATGATCATATCATGAGATATGAAGGGCAAGGAATAAGCGAAGCAAAAGCATGTCATTATTTTAGACAAATATTAAGTGCTATAGATTATTGTCATAAACTGCATGTTGTTCATCGAGATTTAAAGCCTGAAAATGTAATTTTTTTCAAGTCTCAAGACATAGCCAAATTAACAGATTTCGGTTTTTCAAACAGTTTTATGCCTGGTGAAAAGTTATATACTTCATGTGGATCACTTGCGTATTCTGCTCCAGAAATATTACTTGGAGACTCCTATGATGCACCTGCTGTTGGTGAGAAGATTTATTTTTTATGATTTTCAAAACAGTTATAGCATTATGGTTATTTATGTTTTGTTATGTTCATGTTTTATTAGTTTAGAAATTTAATTTTAAATTAATATGAAGCTATTTAAAATAAGTATTTTTTAAATTAGCTTTTCAAATAATCTTAAGGTTACTATATGATCAAATAATTTTGATTCTTTTTTAGTATTATTACCTTGCTTAAATCTTAGATTCTTGCTTAATAATAACACCTCGCTCAACATTAATGCAACTATTTTTTTGTTACAAAGAAATGAGCTAAAATTAAAAAAAAGGGATTATTTTGTCTTTTTCAAATGTTATATGTTGTTCAATTGATTTATTTGTATAAAAAAAATTTAACTGCTGCAGAAGAAAAAATTCTGTGAATCTAACATTTTAAGGCTATTATAGGCCGCTTTGTTTTGCTATTCAATTTTTATATTTTGTTAAATAGTTATCAAGTTTAATGTGTTATTTTAAATATTTATAACTGCATCAAGAACTTCTCTAGTTAATTTCAATATGTAGTGATGTAGTGATAAAGATTTTTAGAGAGGTTTTAGAATTGTTCAACCATTCGAAATCGTTCAACCAGTTATTTAGTTGAATAATGAAGTTTACATAAAGCTGGTTTTATACCTGGTACTGGTTTTATATATGGTACTAATTTTATATTATTTATCTTCGAATTATTATTATTATTTTTTTTTCAAAAACTGTTTATAGTTATAACAATATGTTCACTGTTGAGTAGATTTCTAGTAATTTTTCCATTTAATGTTCACATTTATAATTACTTTTTTTTTCAAGTTGCATAACTTTACATTTATGACTATTAAATTTCATATTCAGTAATTTTTAATGATTATAATCATCTGTTTAATGAAATGTATTATTACCTCTAGCATATCATAGTAAATGTAGTAAAGAATAGTGGTGCTAAACTAGAGTTAATACTAATCACATATGCCACTCAGAATTGCAATCTTCTTTTACTAATTTCTGCTATTTTTCCATTCTTGCTATTTTTCCATTCTTTAATATATGCAGAACACTATTTAGAGAGATTTTGTTTGAAACTGTAAGTTTTGAGTTATATAATAAATGCATTGCACCATGCTAAATTAAAGGCATTTACAAGGTTGAGAAATACTGTGTTGACTGAGGTACCAACGTTAATTGAATCATTTATGATATCTAATGATTCTAATAAATTTGAATTTATTCTAATTTGGTTAGAAGAAATCTTTACCGATTGTAAAAAACTATATTGATATTAATTAGGTTACTTTTTTTATTTTCCTTTTCATAAAAAAATTGTTTTAATTTCAAAATAAATAGTTACTTATTTGGAAATTCATTTTTGTAGTCATGGACAACAACATATGCACCCCCTTGTAGGATTTTAGTCATTTAATGTACTTCCTGATGATGATAAAGAGATATTAATGCGAACTTGACTATCATTAACCATTTAAAAAGTAATGAAAATAAACATTCAACAGTTGGTTTTGAATAGTGGATAGAAACCACTATCAGAGTTGTAAACAAGGTAGAACTGTCTTATGACTTATAACTTAAAATGATTAAAATAATAGTTAAAAAAAATTACCTCTAAAACTTCACTTTCTTTCTTAGGATTCTATTCTTTATTTCTATAAATCTCAAATCCATTTTTGTATGGAATACTGTTGCCATATCTGGAGCGGATCTTCAAATGATGCTCTTTCTCTTTTAGATAAGGTGAAAAAAAGCATTGTATACATACTTGGACCTGGTATTGCAGCCAACCTTCAACCATTGTCACATTGTCATAGTGTTGCTTCTCTTTCCTTGTTCTATGAATACTATAATAGGCACTGCTTTAAAGAGCTAGTGTCTCGTGCCATCTACTAAAGTTCATTCTCATGTTACTTGTCATTCAATTAAGTCTCATCCTTTCACTGTGACTGTTCCTAAATGCTCAAAAAAATTTTATTGGTTTAGTTTTTTTTTTCTCAAACATCAGTTAGAGTTTGCTTCCTTCATCTTATTTCCTCATTCATATAATTTGCTATCTTTTAAATCTGTTAATTTGCGTTATAAACTTTATCTTTTTTCTTCCAGTAACTTTCAACTCTAATATTGGTTGCATGCAGTTCCCCCCCCCCTCCCCATTGGTTCATATTTTTTGAACAGAATTAGTTCATATTTTTTGAACAAGTGCTATGGGGTTGATTAAAGACTTTTTGAAAAAGTTTTATGTGTAAAAACTAAAAAATAATTTTGCTGCAGGATATTTAGGTCATAATTTAAAAGAACAAAATATTTATAATTTCCTAAAATTTTCTTTCTTAAAGATTATAACAAAAATACGTATAAATGTTTATAAATATGTATATATATTTTGTAATAAAAAGATAACATAGGTACATCAATGACAAAAACAATAAAAATTATCAAAAGAAGTACTAAAATATGTAATTTGTTTATATGTTAGAATTTTAAAATATGTGTCATCTTCAGATACAATCTTATAAGATATATTTTGCTTATGACAATATTTATCAGAATGTCCTCATTCATACCAAAATTTTCAGAATGATTTTGACTTGAATCATAAAAGATTTCCCAAATCACTTTCCTCATTATTCAAAATTAGCTCCCAAAACCAATCAGTTTGTGAATTGGTTGATTGATGTTATACTGATCCATGATCCAGGTAAATTTATTTTTGTAACAGGTGGAAACTCATTAAATAGGAATAAATAAAATTTGTACAATAGTTTTTATATTGATCCACATAAATTTTTCTTTTTGAGGAAAATGCTTAAAGAATTACTGAGAGCACCAATTCCAACTTTTGAAATGTTACATGATATTGAACAGGCTATTGTCAATAAATAAATTCCTGTATGATTTTTGTGCAATAGTTCTTTAGCTATATAACCTGTTGTTGCTGCTCCTCCTTTTTCCTATTGTATTGGGGTAGTCCCATTTTATACCTGTTTATTTTAATATTTCTTTTTATAATGAAGTATCTGCTTGCTTCAGAAATTTATTTGAAGCCCTGAATGAGAACTAAGACTAATCAAAACATCAGTTTTCACATGTACAACAGTCTTCATGAAATGATCAAATGTACCTAGTAAAGCATAAAGAACCTATAAAAATATCAGTAATTTTTAAATGTAACAATTTTTAATATCAAGTATGTTCATATATACAATACAATACAATAATATGAACACTATTACAAGATACCAATTTACTTATATTGGTTTTACATCACAGGTTGAAATTGGTTTTAAGGTTTTTCCAGCCCTTGTGATATAATCAGGTTGTTTTTTTTAAGTAAAAAACTTTTTGTTCAAATATTTCATTTATAGTTATAGTGTCTTGATTGATTACAAAACCATTTTCAATTCTTTCAATATTCAAACACTGATCTTTTGAGCATGTGCCTAGATCACAATGTACACCTCCGACTTCTGAAAAAAGATTTGCTGCTTTCATATCTATCATATATGACTGCACTTTCACCTTTACATTAAATTGTTTTCCCTCTTTTAACATAAGGAAAATTTTATTTTTTAACTCTTTAATGTCAGAATTAAAGACAGACAATGATTGAAGAGTTTTTCTTGATTCTTTTCCCATTTGAAAATTCAGCACTTTGTGACTAAGTGGGGCATTTTGTGACTTTTGCAACCATATTGACAAACCTGCTTTTGTTTCAAGTGAAAATGGACAAAACAATGTCAGTATGATATTGCTAGTGTTAACATTATCTTAGTTGTTCTTTAACATACTCTTCAAGCAAGGTTTCCTTACCAGCTTTGAATTGAATGCCAGCATAGCCCATTTTTTTAAAGTTTGTTTTTCTTCAGATGCAGATCTTTGCCAGCTATTCTAAACAATTTTTTTGTGTGCAAATGTCAATTTATCGGTGCCAAGTGTCGTACCAATTACCAGTATATAACCTGTTATATTTGCAGAAGTAGTTTTTGGTTGTTTATTTTCCTCAGCAATAGAAATTTCAAATAAGTCAAATTCAGTGAGCTTCATTGTTATTAAACTAAAGATATAAATATTTTTGTTGATTCATTATCTAATAACTTTTTAAACAAAATGATGTAAACCTAAGATAATATAATTCAAAGTTATTTTTTCTGAAAAAAATTAGTTAAAAAATACTAAAATTGTGCTAAATTTTAGTTGTTTCATTAAATATAATATGTACAAAAAATTTTGTGCAATAATCTATGAAGTTAACATTCACATTTCCAAAAACTGCAGTCTAAGATTGTTTCTATATACAATTATCACATTAGCACTGCTTATATAGTGACATTTTTTCTTATATAATGCCAAAAATGACTTTTGTGTATCATTTATACCTATTACATATCTTTTGCAACGAATTTATGTTATTCAAAATAGTATATTTCCTGAACAAATTATGCTTTTGAATTAATTTTTTTTTAATGAACTGGAAATTTATTTGGCTTTCAATAACAGCTAACTTAAATTTATTTTGGTAACATTGATTTTTGACCAATGTCACTGTTTGTCCACTGTGCCCCCCTTTCATCTAATTGTTATTAATTACATAAAAGTGGTATCAAAGAAATTTTTGATTTGCATTATTTTAGAAGATTTAAACAATGGTGCTTAACTTGTCAATGCAATTAAATACTAAACTTTTAAACATATCAAAGCTAATCTTTGTCCAAAAATCTCAAAGATTTATTAATTTTTTTATGGCTGCGCAGGACAGTATAAGAACTGCTAACATTTTTACAACTTAGTTACATTTACAATTACTTTGCTACCAGCAATGGTAATTAGCTGTCTAATGACCTAGGTTGCAATCTAAAAAAGCATGTTGTTAAGCAAGGAGTAAAAATACATTGAGGTAAAGGTTAAGGTTGACATTAAGATTGAGTTGATGTGTGTACAGTCTATTGCATGTTCACCCTATTCAAGTCAGTTGATAAATGCATACTCTGCTGTATCTTCTACCTAACTCAGTTGATGTTTATGCAAAAAATAAAACAGAAAAAAAAAACAACAATAAAGAAGTAGAAGAAAAAAATTTAACAAGCGAGAAAAAAATGTAAGCAAACACTTTTATTTGTAAATAAAATGCATTTAAAACCTCTATTCCATGGGTTGCAGCATTAGAAAGGGGGGAAGGGGAGAGATTCCTACCTTACCATACTTTTTTTCCAAATTTTTAAAATAAAGTATAATTTATGATATAAAAATCAAATTTTTTGTACCCATCAGACCCCTTCCTCTCTGTAAGTGTATGTGTGATAAAATGGAACATTATTATTATTGTTGTTATATTAATATTTCTTCTTATTGTTTTCATAATGATGCTAGTGTATTGTTCTGTTTGACCAAGAAAATCTTGTATATTGTCACTCTTGAAGGATGATTTTCTGTCATATGGAAGTAGGCAGACCAAAAATAGCAAAATGCAATGAGCAACAGTAGTTGAATCTATGTTGGCACAAGTGAATACAAATCAAAAAAAATTTACCAATGGTAGTGAGCATATATTTATTACAGGTAGTTGAAGGTTTAGTTTTTCAGGCGACTGAGTAATTTTAATGAGTTAGGACTTTGGTTGTGTGTAGATAGTGGTGTGTAGAAAGATGGTTTGCATTGTTGACATACTCGACAGTTGCCTGTAACAGATTTTACTTCATCTACTAAGAATGGTAGGTTGTGAAAACAAACAAAAGCAGTCATTCTGGTAACACCAAGATGGCATTACAAATCTTGTAAAGACAACAGAGTAGACAAGGTCATTGCTGAAGAGTACATACAACTAAAAGTATCAGGTGCAATATTGTCTATTCCTTTTCGGTAAACAATGTCAAAGCATTAACAAGAAATTGACACCATTGATATATTTTATTGTTCCTAATTTTACTTGTATTATTCTTGTTAAACATAAATGATACAGGTTTACAATCAGGAGTGAGGTTTTTGAACAGATTCAGAGGCTCTACATTTAATGTAGCAAGTCCAACTACAAGAGGTGCACACAAATTGTTCATAACATGTAGTATTACATTGGTTTAAATCATGAATTTTTATGTCAGTTAAACAATTCCAACAATTGACTTTGACAAAATTGAGATTGACAAAAAAGTTGATGCCATTTGAACAGAGAAATTAGTTGGTTACTATGAATTGAATACTTTAAGATCTGCTATTAAGCTTTGAAAGACATATTTTAGAGAAATGTTTTTTTTTTTCATTTTTTATAGGTAGCATCTTTAGCTGGACATCTATATCTAGGATGCACAGCATTTCCACAGAGGAAGCAAATTTTGATTTTGGAGGAGTTGGTACTATCAGGAATGGCAGTAGATGTTATTAGAATTTCTTTATTCTCATTAGAAACACTTGCTGTAAAAGTAGGTTTTTGATAAACTGAGGATAGATAATCTTTGGAATTTTTTGATCAGGTTTGTAAGCTCTAGCTTTGTCAAACTCTAAATTTGTCAAATCTCTAATTTCTCTATTTTTGTAAGTCACAGATTTCATTAGATGCTATACCACTTATAAAGGAGTCACAAATGGTTTTGTAATGCTGTAATTGCTTTAAAGTTACAATCTTTGCCAAGTATTTTAAGTGCTTGGATATAATCATTAAATGATTCACATAAGTTCTGTTGACCTGCTGCTAAACAATGTCAAGCAAATATAGTGTTCAATGGTTTATTGTTGAGATTACTTAATGTGTCTATAGCAGAATCATAGGTTTTACATTCACTGATGTATTCAAGAATCGAATGAAAAAGAAGTTTGACGATGTTTTCATAAAGCAACATGTCTAGAACTAACCCAAGACTCACCTACAGTTACATTGGAAACACTAAACCTATATTCATTAGAGCAATCTACTGCACACTAGTTACAAGAATATGAGACTGTGTCATTGGATATTTTACCAAAACAATCAACTCAAAAAAGCACTGCTCCAAATCGGTTAGATCTTAAACAATGGACTACTAAAAACTTGAAGATGTCAGTGAGAATGTGATGAAGTGGAGCATTATTATTATTGTTGTATTAATATTTTTTCTTATTGTTTTAATTAATAAAAAGTTAAAAAGTAAAGAATTAATTATTGACATTTATCCTTCAAGCTCATAACAATACTTTAGGTAGCTTGAAAAAAACAAACATTTTTTTTTGAAACAATTTAATAAAACTAAAAATATTTAAATCAAAAGAAAGGTTTTAATAAACATTTACGTTGCTAATTGTAAGTATTTATTGCTGATTGTAAGTATTTATTGCTGATTGTAAGTATTTATTGCTGATTGTAAGTATTTTATGGTCAATTTTAAACAATCATCAACTAATAAAGCTTAAAAGTTAAAACAAAAATTATAAAAAGAAAACATTTAGAAAGAAGTCATTAAAAGGCAAAAATACTGTTCTATAAATTATTTTAATAAGCATGTAAAAATAACTTATTTCAATTTTGATTTTGGCTTATTAGCAATGATGTTCATTTTAATTTTACTTAGGTTTTCATAGTGCTTTAACATAGCTTTTATATATAAAAACAATAGTTTTGTTAAATTCAGTGAATAAAAAAGTATATGTAATCATAAAAATATTGTATAAATTAAAGTGTTTTTTTTATTACTATTTTTAATAAAGTTAAAAAAGTTATGAAAAGAAAAAACAGAAGTTCTTATAAAGTTTTTGTTTTGTTTCCTTCTTTTCTTTTCCATAAATTAAAAAAAAGCAAAAGGTCATAAGTTAAAAGGTCATGTTATTTATAAGTTAAAGATCATTAATATAAGATAAAGATTAATCAAAGGTTAATGTTCAGATTTTTTAATTATATATTAATATGTTATTATAAATAAAATGAACTAGCTAAAATAAAAAAAAGTTAGTTATGTACTGCATTTGAAACATTTTTTTTTATTATTTATATAAGAGGAAAAAAGCAGTAAAAGATATTTGGGTATATTCTTAGTTAGAAGTATACCCAAATAACTCTTAGGAGTATACCAATTAAAATTATTTTTTTTTAAGATTTTCAAAAAATTAGAATTTTAAAAAATTTTTCTTTAAGAAAATTAAAAATTATAACTATATCTTTTATTGAATTTGAATATAATAATTTTTAGATGTGTGGTCATTGGGAGTCATACTGTATATGATGGTTTGCGGTAAAGGTCCTTTTAACCATGCAAATGATTCTGAAACACTTACAATGATAATGGATTGTCGCTATGATTTGCCATCTACTTTATCTTCACGCTGCAAAAGGTTTTTTTATTGAGCTAACAACTATATATTTTTTGCATGAGAGTGAAGTCTTTAAAAGGTGCAAGTATTAGTAATACACCCAGACCCATAAAAGCAAAACTTTTATAGGGGAGGTTGGGGGAATATAGGAGGTGTGTGGTAGAGCTCTAGTGGGAAATGCGTTTTAGAAGCAAAAGTTTGTAATTAACTTACAATAATGAACTCTTGCTTACAATGAAAGGCATTGTATGGGGGATTTTGTATTTGTTTTTTTAATTTTTTTATCTCCCTAAAATCATTTAAGGACTACTACAGTTAAGAAGGTTATTTAATTTTTAAGTCACTTAGGCAGTTGTAGGGCACAAATATCATAGTATATGATTTTTTTACATTAAATATTCTATTAATATTCTTCAAAACTTTATTTTATGTTATTCTAAACTTGATTGCTATAGAAGTATACTTAAGTGTACATAAGTATACAAGAATACTGTTTATATGAATATGTTCCAATAAAATGTGATATATAATATCATGTACTCTTAGGTGAAATTCTGTAAAAAATTCCCATGCACCCTTTTATTAAGACCACTTTTTCTTATAGAAAATTCACTGTTTTGGTATTTATAGAAAACCAAAAAAATTTTTGTTAATAAAATATAATCTTAAATTTCTATTAATTTTAGCTTAATTTCTCGAATGCTCGTACGACAGCCATCAAGCAGAGCTTCCATTGCAAATATTCTTGATGACCCTTGGCTAAGTGAGAGTTCATTACCAAAAATGATGACAAGAAAACCACTTATATCAGAGGTCAATATACCCAGTGAGATACATTCAATAGTACTGAAAAAAATGGAAAATGGGAATATTTCAACCAGAGAGCAAATAGAAAAGTAGTTTTATTTTTAAATATTTATTAATTCTGTTATTGTTTTAGATTCTAATAAATTCTCTTAGTTTTAATTTTAATCTGTATTGTGTTTATGTGTAAATAAAAGATTTTTGAAGGTATTTTATAACAATAACATTTAAATATTTTTAGATCTTTACGAGAAAAAGCTTACAATCATATTGCTGCAACATATTTTCTGCTTGCAGAGCGTGCTTTAAAGAAAATTTACGTTGGTGCATTTCATGTAAAAAATGAAGGTTATAATATGTTTTCAAGCTCTATTGCCAGGTGATTGTTTACTTTTTGTTTACATGAGTACTTTTATATATGTTTTAGAGTTTTATTCAGATCTTAAATATATAAAAAAGATAAATTTGCTGAGTATGTTTGTATTCGTTGTTTACTTGCTTGACCTATTTTATATTTACTTGCAGATCTACAAGCCAAGTTGATTGTCCTACTGAAATAACTCAAGATGATTCTATAGAAGTAATCAACTATCCAATTACAAACGATCTTACTAGGGAACATTCACAATCGGATGAATGTTTGGTAAGTGAATCTTCTCATGATGACGAGTTTCAAATAAAGCCACTTCAGCCTCGGACACAGCGACTTACTTATCCAAGTACAATGTATACAAAACAGAACACTAAAAGCTCTTCCAATCTTTTAAATGAGATATCTGAAGAACATCATTCTGCTGACGAAAGTCCACGATCTTCACCTCTGCAACGCCGAGCTTCTCAAAGGCGTAGGCAATACCATGCTTGTCGATTGTCACCCATTCATAGTAGGCGATCGAGCTGCAGCAGCTCTGATGATGAAGAGTTGCATTTGCTAACAGAGAGAAGGAGAAGATCTGGGTTAGGTTTGCAGACACTGCAGACCAGTTTTCAATCATTAAATACATTTACTCAGAATACTTCTGGAAATTGTATAGGTAAACAAAATTTTATCTGTTCCCAACAAATGGATAAAAAAACGGACTTAGAAAATTTCTTTTTATCGTCTTTGAACTCAAACTTATCAAAACAACGTACATCATACGGGCGCTACTTAAGTGATACCAATCTAACATCTCGTTATCTTCAGCTACATTTAGCAATATTAAACAAAAAAAAAGATAAAATGGTAAAAAGTTCTAGTGACACCAATCTTTCATCAACTATGCTGCAAGATCCACACAACATATTTCTTACTTCTCAATTTATTAAGAACAAGGATTTATTTCTTAAAGGAATAAAAAGAAGCAGTATTAATAGCTCCAGTTTTTCGTCTCCTATTGAGGAAGAGCCTCCTAATGAACTTTCGAATTCCCACCCATTGACTGAGGGTAACATATCGGATAAATTTCATAAATGTGCATCCCTCAGCAAATTGTCAGAATCAATAAAACGCAATCGCAAGCAATATAGTGATTCAGACCTGTCAGTAAAGAGTTGTAATGCCGAAATCCGTTTCTATATTGAAAACATTATTAATACCGATAGACTATCAAATTTGTCAAAAATTGTTAGTGTGTACACAGGAGGTCTTTCTCAAATCCTTTGATCACACCTCTCAGCGTTTGGCGTTCCTTAGTTTAGCATCGCACATAAATATATTTTTAAATAACTTATGAAGTTTTTAGACGTTTGGAGTAATTTACTTTTAAAGGTCGTTAATAACAACTTTATGTTTACTCTTGTATCTAATGTCGTCAAGTAGTTAATTTTTGTCATCCGTAAAGTTAAATTAAAGTTGAAACAAAGTAAACGAATGAACTTAATAATTTATTTGAATTTCCTTTGGTGATTTTGGAGTTTCCTTCGTTGCCTATTCGGAGTTGTAATTTGATCTTAGTCTAAAATATTAAATTTGTTTCCGTTTGTATGAAGTGTTTATTTTAAACTTTTTTAGTTATATTTAACTGCTGAGATATTAAGTTTATGTGAAAATCCGCTTGATCAGTGCAAAGAATGCGTATAAAGTAAACCTTGATTTGTTTAGCAATACGAGAAACCCCTCGGGGAACAATAAAGTCCCATACATTTGTTTTAATAATAAAACAGTTTATAACTACACTGTTTAATTGCGTCAATAAAAACTCAAAAATATTCCTAATATCTGAAGAATGTTGTATAATAAATACTTCAGGGATTAAAATTAATGCAATTTTGATTTGAATTTGAATATGAAGCCCACTTGCTTAAATTGCGTACATAGTTATTTAAATATTGTCATTTAGTTATTTTAATGTTAGAGTTTTTTCTCAGGCCACTGCAGAGTATTAAAATAGTTTTACCACTGTGAGAAAATTGTTTTCAGTTTGCAGTGATCTTTAACGTGTAAAAGTAAATTGCGACCTAACCTTTACAACATAATGACTTATAAAATATAGGATAAAATCAATCGTTGTTTTTTTGTTGTATTCTTAATCTATCAAAATCACATGCTTTATTTTTTTGTAGTTATTAAGGTGCTCTTAGAAGTCTTTACGTTCGTATTTAAATGAGAAGTTTATGCCTCCTTCTTTACCAATGTCGCTTATTGGGCTAGAGCCGGCGTCGAACCTCGTACCTTTGAGTTCTGAGCCAAAACTCTAATCACTGCATTACTGCGCCACGGCTGCAAGATTCGGTGTTATTTTAAAAGAACCATGTATTTTTGTTTTTTAAAAATTGGTCCGCTGACAAATTCTTAAGAAGTACACAGGTTTAAATTAATTTTATAGCTTCAAGTACTAATTTCAAAAATGTAAACAAGATTCAGTGTTAGCTGTGTTTGTCTGGAGCAAAAAGGATCGTAATAAATTATACCAATGTGATTATAAAATGCTTGATTTATTTGGATGAGAACCCTGAATCATTATTCATAAGATAGCTCCACCAGCACTTGATGATGGGGGGAGTTGGCGTTTTAGACGAAGTTTTGTATTTATCTAGTTTGATAGGATGAAATAACTCAAAGAAAATATCATTTTCTCAGTTCTTTATACCTCAGTTTTTTCAAGTCATTAATAAAATAAAGACTTGAAAAAACTGAGCTATAAAGAAATCCAAGAATACCAACACATGAATACATATGTAATAATTGAAAAGCAACATATGTAATAATTGTTTGCAAAGAGAGAGGCTAATTTTAAAAATTACATAGAAAAAAAATATAGTTGTGGATCATACTGTTTCATTTCTTAAACATTATAACATGTGCCTTGGAAATTTTGAAAAACAGCCTGTCAAAGGTATTTGAAAAATAATATAAATTCAGCATTGAACATTGCAATCATGCAAAAAAAAAAAATCACAAAAAGCGGGTTTAATTAACAAAAAAAGCGTGTTTAATAAACGAAAAAGCTAGTTTAATTAACAATTAAATAAAATCAAAAAAATAAGCAAAATCTGTGTCGTAATCTTTTTATTGAATATATCAGGGTGTGGGTTATACCAATCTAACATAAACTATTAATTTAATATATAAGGGGTGAATTATACCAATCTAGCATATATTTTTATTAAATATTTCACGGGTGGGTTATACCTATCTAAAATATCTTTTTGTTAAATGGGTCAGGAAAAAATATTAGAGGTGGATTCAATTTTTAGGGTTAAGGCTAACTTTGTATACTTGAAGTTTTATCAGGTAAGATACACACTCTACTTTTGTATATTCGTAATTGTCTTAAATGAGGGTGGCACAGTGGGACAAAATCAAGTTTTTTGTGCCAAAATTATTTTCGTAGTTTTTTTTTTTTAGAATAGCTATATTTATATATAAAATGCATTAGTAAAGTTATAAACATGTAACTATATATTATAAAAAAGTATATTAAAAAAATTAAATTTTCGTGAAAAATACGAAATATTTTTAATGGACAACTTTTATCAGTGTAAACATCAAAAATATTACTTTTCAATGCAAGTATTTGTCATAAAATACCTTTTTTAGATTTATATTTACAGAACTTATATATTATAACAGTAATGAAAGATTTTGTAGGTTTTTTTTGTGTACAAAACATCTTTTTTACATATTTACTTTTTTACATAGTATTTCTCATCAACTTATCGTTAATAGACGACAAATGTTTTGTTATAACTTTCTTTATTGCAAAAAATAGTAAAATATTTATGACGCATGGCTATTTACATACATTTAGCATGAGATTTACATAATCAAATGTTTGGAGGATATTGGAGGTTGGTTTATCTGATAACTTATAGCAAAGGTTAGTAGCAAAAAAATATCGAAAACAGTCTGTTTTCGATGCATAATAACTAATGATTACACTTACGTTAAATTGTTTTTAAAGTCGAAGCGAAAAAAACATTGTTAATTAAAATAATATAATTTAAAATGAAGGTCAATTAAGTTAATTTAAAAAAATAGTAGCGTGAGAAAGTTGATAAACAAAAAATGCAAAATAGCGTTTTGGAAAACATGTCAAATTAACGTGTAAATAACCGCATAAAATAACGCTTAAATTAATATTAATGTTTTTTTGATCAGATATTTCCTCTTATGAACATGTCTTCACCATTATGACAAATTTTCACCCTGCAATGCCGACATTGAATTTTTGGTATTTTGGCACACTCTGTCCCACTCTGGGTGGATTACAAAAAATAAGGCTAAAATGAGCTTGGGAACAAAAATACCCTTATGATATATCTACGTTGCTCACTAGTAAAAATATCTTAATGATATTCTTATTAAACAAGTTTTTTTTAAAAAATTTAAGTTCAATTTTTTATAGATATTCAAATTTTTATAGATATATCTATTTAAGCAATACAAAATTAAAATTTAAAAAATTCCTCAACTGTAGAGAGATTTATATAGCAAGGTGCTGTTTACTTTATTGTAAGATATCTACGCACGACACTAGTCACCTTTTAACAAGGTAATTTAAAAAAATCATTTCGGCGGGCGATTGAAAATCTACTTAGAAATATGGACAATGGAAATCCGAATGTTTAATTAAAACAAAGCATCAAGTGGCCGTGCCGCTGTGGTTAAAACGTTTACTTCAAAACCAAAAGGTCCGAGGTTCAAAGCCAGCCTTAACAGCAATTACAACATTGGTAAGAAAAGAGGCGCAAATTTCTTAGTTAAATGCTTTATCGTGGTGTTCTGTGATAAGACCATAGGAATGGAGCACCTAAATAATCGCACACACACACACACACACACACACACACAAATTCAACAAGATTATTTCAACAAACATTAAAAGAGATCAACAATCCAGTAAAAAGAGATCGTCTCCAACCAGTAATATCTTTAACACAATTTTAATCAAAAGAAGATTCAAAAGAAGCTCAAAGAGATTTGAATGAGAGGAAGAGTTCTAATCCATTATTTTTTAAAAGTGTTTGGTGAATGAAAAATATTTGGAAAACAGAAAAGATGCGCAGAAAAAATGTCCTGAAAATTCTTTTTTTAATGCGAGGTGCAGACTAATTCATTTCCAAAAAAAATTATTAGTAGTTTATTGAATTTTTCAATAAACTACCAATAATTACAATTCTTTACAAGTAAGTTACAAGATGGAAGATGTAGACAAGGTGGAAGATGTAAACAAGAGAAAGGACATTTTGGTTCAAAAAATTCATCGTTCGATATTTCTGGAATTCAAACCAGATGAAAGTCATAACGTTGAGTTGTTAAATGGGCAAGATTTCGGGCTGTTGTTTAGTTTACTCAAAATAAAACCTAATCAAGTGGATTTGATGCAACTACTTGTAGAATATGTGAAAAGTTGAAGAACTACGTAAAATTTAAGTTTTCAAAATTGCTTAATGACTACCCTGTGCAGGAGGATTCAAGATGATCTAGATTTTCAAAACAAAGTCAATGATCCAAAGCAGGGGTAATATTTATTTCATTTTGTTGAGAACCATTGCAAACAATTGTCTCTCGTAGGAAGAAAAGTAAACCTAAATAACTTCAAAATTTTTTTATTATTCTCTTTACCAAATGTATAACTTTTAACTTTTTGTTCTGCGCGTCCCCAAAATATAAATATTTCTTTTTAAAGCTATAAATCTTAAATACTTTAATTTATGTAGTAAAAAATGAGTTGATGTTGTATGAATTAGAAAATAATTGTAAGCTATTTCATATATTAAAAAAATGGGGTCAAAAACTAACATTTACACAAATTTGTAACCTCGCTACTCTTTAATAATGTTTTTCTCTTTAATAATGTTGTCTTGAAACGTTTTTTAATTGTAAATTTCAATTACCTTTAAATAAAAATGTAATTGACTTTTACAATTAAACTCAGAACAGAACATTTAAAACTCAAATTGACTTTCTAAATGCAATTCAAGCATGTGTTTATTAAAACGTGCAGTTTCCAGACGGCTTGTAAGAAGCCTTGTGAAATTTATTTAATTTTTTATGAGTTTAGTAAATTTATAACTATATGATTATAATTTAATAAAGCAAAAAAATAAATAAACTGTTAAACTATTCAAATTCAACTATATTGCAGAAGCGATAAAAACTAATGAAATGAAAAAATCATATACATTTTTTAAAATAAAGTAAAATCGATTGTCGCTTGAAATTTTATTTAATATTTTGGTACTAAGTGCTAGATACTTATTTAATTAAAAAGAAACTATAAAAAAAAAAAAAAAATTTAACAACAGTTCAAAAAAGTATTTCTTTAAAATAATATTTCGTTTCAAATTATCGTTTTCGTCTTTATTTTTATTTATATTTATTTTATTTATATTTATTTACATTTGATTTTATATTGTTTTTTTTGTGATGTAAAGTTGTTTTTAAACATTTCATACATTCATTGATCAAAAAATTTTATAGTATTTTTTATAAATTAATTTTTTTTTTAAATTTTATATACGGTAAGAAAATATATTTAAATGGTAAAAACTAGATGCTAGAAAAAAACTAAATGCTAAAAGCTAGATGTTTTTGATTCTGCTTCTACCTAAATTCAACTAGTTTTAGATATGCGACATTCGCACTTATTTTTAATTTCAACAATATCATTTGCTAATCAGATTCACCAAAACTCATATTTACCATTTTAGGAAAAAAAAAAAAAAACTTTTTAGATTTTGACATAAGAATTAATAGAATAATTCTCAATAATTCACAATGAACAACGCAGACTGGTCTTTGAGCAATATTTCCTAAAATAGATGTGGCAAACAGAGGCGCATTTTCCATAAAGCAAATCTATGCAACTGCCTAGGGGCGCCAACCAAAAAAGAGCGCTTAATTTTTGTTTTCTTGGAAAAGTTGTAGCTTTTATTGTAGATATGTAATTTTTTAAATTTTATTACAAACTTTTGGGAGACGATTATTCATATGCCTAGGGGCGCCGTCAATTTAACAAAGTCAAAAATGCGGCCCTAGTGGTAAATCTTCAGTTCAGAAAACTGTGTCCAGATTTTTGTCTTAAATTTAATTAGCAGGAATATAGGGTTTAGAAAAGAGCAAAAAACTACAGAAAGAAAAGGTCAATTGATTGCGAGGGAAGTAATGAAAAGTCAGATATCAGTGAGTCAGATAATGCAAAATTTGATCCTTGAACATTTATGTAACAATACAGTTTTTGGAAGAATGCATGTAAGTAAAAAGTTTACTTCAGGGTGGCAAACAAAAGGTCTTTTATAAACAAGGAAAATTTTTTTAACTAAAATGATCAGAGATTACTTTAACTGGACTTTAGTTAGTTAGTTGGTTAAGTTACACAAAGTCACAGCCTTGCTAAACTCATCATCAACTGAGTTTACGCGTTTATACCCAACTCGTATGTCGACCACATCTGTGTGGCATTTACGGTAAATGATGAGCTATAGTAACTACGATGACTGAAAACTGTCCAGTAGTTGTTTAAATTTATCAACTGATGTTGCCTCGATGACATTATCTGGAAAAGCATTCCAGTCATTGACTACACGGTTGTTAAAAAACCTATGTCTGTTTTCGCAGTTCCTGCCAATCTCACGATGAAATCTGATTTGATGTTGAGCTCTGGGTGCTATGCTACAAGGCATTACGCGCTAATCAATTAGGTTTAAATTGTTGAGAAGCTTATATTGTTGAATAAGATTGCCTCTTTTCCGTCTGCCTTCAAGAGTGGTTAATTTCATGATTTTACATCGAGTTTTGTAGTCTTATTGAGTCGTATCATTCGGACAGGTGAGTCACCTTTTGTGCTTCAATATGGTAATCAAGGAAGAATATTAAAAAAAAGGTGAACCATATAGTCCAGAGTGTAAACTTGCCACAGTGAAACATGAAAAAAAAATTGTCGTGTTTAGTGTGTATTTGCTGCTCATAGAGTGGGTAACCTGTACAGAATTGATGGAATCATGAATAAACATTTTTCTTTAATGAGTTAATTTCTTTTTGCTTCAGCCTATTATACTTTTTTATATTGTTGTACATTGTAAACATTTTTAACGGCGAAACAAACTAACTAACTAATAAAAGTACCATTATATTTTGGTTCAGCAATTAAAACCAAGTAAAAAACATCATTTCCGTATCGAAACTATATATTTCAGCAAAAAAAAAGAACTAAAGCACACAGCAAGAACAAATAAAAAATAAATAGGGTAGAGTGGGGTATTGGCAAACAAACAAGTGGGGATGCTAATTAAATTATTGTGAACAACAATCGCAGGGATTCCCTCGCGTTACCACACGTTTGCCATTACCCCAAGGTCCCCTACTAAATGCTGGAACCTTTACCTACCTATGAGTGCCTGGTACAACCATCTGATCTTAATCAAATTGAGAATCTGTGGTCTATATTAGATGCTAAACACAAAGAAAGAAACCCTAATAATAAAGATGAATTGTTTTTGACACTTCTAAATGGTTGGATTTTGCTGGAAGGTAACTTGTTAACTTCCAAAACTTATTAAAAAGCATGCACCAGATATCCCAAACAGTTATTGATGCAAAAGGTTATGCGACTAAGTATTAAAAATGATTAACCAATCCTAAAAGACTGATTGAATTTCTATTTAGTTGCATTCAGAGACGAGTGATTGTACGTGTTGATTGTGAGTGTTGACGAGTGATTTTATTAAGTATTCTAAGTATTTGATAACAATTATGTTAATTATGTATTACTTTTTAAAAATAAATGGTAAAATTATATAAATAAAGTATATCATTCAAGATATAAAAAATTAGAAACCATAATCAAGTTTAACATTTATTTTTAAGATGTTGAACTTTTTCATTTTTTTCAACAATTTCTTAGTTTTGTTACAAATCCAAAAGTGGTATTTACTTTTTTTTATATTTACTTTTATATTTATTTTTAATGACAGATATAATGTAAGAAAAGTAAATTTGACACATTTGAAATAAATAATTGAGAAAAGATTGAATTTTTTTGCTTTTTTTAAAAAAATCATGCTATCCCTTCTTTTTTAGGACACTGTATATAAACATTCAAAATATTATAACATTATTTCAAATCTGAATAATGTAATTATATTAATTTTAAAAAGTAGTTTTTTATTTAAATTAATAAATTACTTTTTCAATAAAAATTTCAGAATATAGTTTTGGTTTAATAAATATTATGACATTTGTTTTTATAAAGTAACCAGATATATATATACATTTTTTTTATTTTTTTTTTTATTTTTTTTTTTGTAGTTATTTTAGGTGCTCCCAGAAGTCCTTACGGTCTTATCACAGAGCACCGCGGGAGAGCATTTAACAAGAAGTTCACGCCTCCTTCCGTACCAATGTCGCTTATATGGCTGGAGCTGGCATCGAACCTCGGACCTCTGGGTTCTGAGCCAGAACTCTAACCACTGCGCCACGGCTGCTCATATATTACAACATCCTAAGAAAGAAATTAAAGAAGATTCATTATTTTAGCTCCAAAGTTTAGCTCCAAGATTTAGCTCCAAGGTTTAGCTCCAAAATAAATCTTCTCACGAGTTCCTCTATCAGCGCAATATGACTTTAAGATTGCAGTAGACTTAAATGTTTTTAAGATTGCAATAGACTTAGAATAGTGTTTTATATTTTTTTGTTTTTCATCTTTTCTTTTTTTATTATTATTATTACAAAAGTCATTAAATAAGGTTAATATAAAAATTAATAAATGTAATGAATAGTTTATATATAACCAGCTGGAACAGACGTCCGTAAGACTTCTATACAACTTTTACAGACGTCACAAGTCCGTTCGACCCCATTAGGACGACAAACGAACGTTCTATGCCCGCTAGGTATTTATTGATATATCAGTTCAAAATGCTTTGTTTGTTTTTATAGGATTTATTATAAAATGTAAACATGTAATTTTTTATATTTTTCTGCTCAAGCATATTTTTTGAATTGTTTTTTAAAAATTGATGATGCTTAGGAAATTCGTCGCGTTCTAAGTACATGGTTACGTACTATAATATATATTGTAGTACGTAATAATATAATAATAATATAAACACTTAATATAAATATATATAATAATATAAACACTTAATATAAATATATATAATAATATAAACACTTAAGCAAATAACAAATTAGCTTCTTAGCAGAATGGAACAAAAGCGCGTAATTCAATTTTCTCTAAAGCGCATTTAAAATGACCTCTTGGAAAGCATTGATGTCGAGATTATCATTAAAGAAGCCGGATTTTTCTTTTAATGTAGTAAAGTTACATTGCTTAACTACTGTGGTTAAGCTATGTTTCATGTTCAGAATGTTTTGTTAACTATTTCAATAATTATTTTATTCTAAAAATTTATGCCAGGGCTAAAATATCATATAAGAATGAAAAATGTGTTTGTATTATCTAGTGGTTGCATTAAATAAATGAATTTTAAATTTCATGCCCCCATGGTGGAGGACCTGTCCACACCAGTGCCAGGGGCACTTACTAGTGTTAAGACAACCATATTAACAATAGTTTTTAAATTGAATAATTATTATTCACACTAAACTCTCCGAGTTTATGAGTATTTATTTATTTTGAATTATCGTCAAAATAGATCACCTAAGCTGACATAAAAAACAAACGCTTTGAAAGTGTTCAGATTTTAAAAAAAAATTACAAAACAAACATATCTTATAAATCTGCAAACTTTTTTAGTTAAGAAGCTTTAACGCTCTTTAATTGCAAATTTCCAATTATTTTAATTTAAAAAAAAAACTAATATATTGCTGGTAAAGATATATAGTAAATAGTGCAGCTGGCTATCATAAAAACATTTCACTTCTGGACACCAGCGTGTAACTTTGCAAAGTGATAGTGGACCGTATGAGCAACAAAAAAATAGCAAGACACAAACTTGTTATGCATCTGGAATCGTTTTACAGATGAATTATTCAAAATGGCCAATGGCGGCCATTTTGAATGTATTTAAATGGTCATAACTGTAGAACTAGTAGTGATATCCACTTCAAATAAACATCGATTTGTTCTAAGAGAAAAGTTACATAAAACTGACTGAAATCAATGTTTTGAAATTTCAAGATGGCTGCCATCGGCCATCTTGAAAGTTTTTAAATGGTCATAACTTTAGAACTAGTAGTGACATCCACTTAAAATAAACGCCGTCTTGTTCGATGATGTAACAAGAAACTCATATTTACATATTTACATACATTTACGTATTTACATAATTACAATACACTTTTGGATTACAATTCGTCATGGAAGGAGATCTGGAGAACATGGTCGAATTCCGGGTCTTCTTCAACTTCTAGTTCTTCATATGAATCACCATTTGTTTCTTTGTAACAATAGCCGTTACATGCACACAGCTTAGTGCATGGTAAACCATGTCGTTTACATGAACAGTTTTTACACTCAGTTTTGCACGAACAACGAATCAGTTCCTGGCAATGTCGAGAAATCTCCGGCAGAGTGCACCAAAGTGGTGTATAGCACTCATCAGCAGTATCTTTCCATCCCCATTCAGTGGGTAAATATCCTGGAGTAACAGCAGACAAGCATTGTTTCCATAAGTGTGCCTGCAGTGCTGCTCTCTTTGTGTGCTGCAGAAGAGCGTCTGCAGTCGGCGGAATGTTTTCAATTGCTCTATTCTTTATGGTGTAGAGTATACGGCGGCATTCGTTTACGCCAGCAGCGGTTGATGATCGATCGTACATCAATACTACAAATCGCTCAATGGCCTTCATTGCCGTATCAGTTAAGACATCATTTTTTAAGTCTGACGTGGAAAGATTGTGAAATGCAGCATCAACTACTCGGTAGTTCATCCACGCTTTCCATGCCGTTCGTTTTCCAATCCCACAGAATGTTGATACTGTGTCACATCCGGTGAAGGCATGGAAGAATGGTAAATTTGACGATACACCATCTGGAATGTGTTGATGTAGATGGTGAACTCCTATCATTCGTCTTCCTTTTCCAACTCCAAAATCAATCCACAACTCTTTCACTCCAATCATCTGGCTAAACACAGAGAGAGCTATAACGACCACATCGGAGTCCACAGTGCGTATAGTTATAGTTAAGTTGCCATTTTTCAGTGCATGATTAGCATGGAGCAAAAGACGGCCATCTGCCTCTTCAGCACAACAAGGAGATATGGACGATACATCTAAATCTTGTTGACTGGCACATGCAGTTTCTTCAATGGTACAAACAATAACTTTTCCAACTACGGATTGCGTTAAAACGAATCTGGAAATAAGGCCGAACAGTTGCGTCTTATTGAAGTCCACAGATAGGAATTTGTCAAACTTTTTTGGAATAAGTGTACCCATTGTGACGTTTATGCGTTGCCCTGATCCACGATCTTCCCGTGTTTCGGACTTCAAGCTTTTTGGGACATACCGATCAAAAACAATGTCAAGGCGCTGCACGGATCTCAGAAGTCTGTCCACGAATGGTCCAATCACATTTTCGCAGTAGTCAGAGAATGTCTTTGACGATCTCGGGTGAAGCATGTGTACGAGTGCTGCACCATCAACAATCAGAGCAGAAACCTTATAGTCAAGGTTGAAGTCTTGTTGTTTCTCGCTACCATACTGTTCCAAACAAATGAGGACATCTGATTTGCTGGTGGCCTTACGCTTCCTTCCGAATTCAGAAATTGACGGCGGATAACGGTTGTTTTCGTGTGAAAAGAAATCCTCTATATCACTAACACGATTTTGACTTGCTACATACATTTTACAAAAGTAGTTGGAGTCATGTTTAAGATCAGCGATTTTAGTTTTATGTTTGGAACCTGGAATTTTCAAACTGTGGAACAATTCAAATTTGTTTCTTTTCAAAGGCTCATGAATTGACTTTTGTCTGGACACAAGACGGTCAGCTACGTACTCGTTGTATTGCTGTTGCCCTGTGATCTTGGCTTCTTGAACAGTTTTTTCGGCTGATTTTGGACATTATAATCTTATGGTTGTCTGCTGTCTGCAGTAACTGCTCCGCAAAAGGATTCCCATCATCGCGCATAGATTTCACCACTTCAGACACGTGATGAAGATAACGAGTCTGAAAACTATTTCTGTCTTCATGATGGCGACGGTGTTGATAACCCAAAGAAGTGGAACTGCGAACTTCATTCTCAAACTCATTAATCATTCGAGAAATTTCTGGACCAGCCACCATCCACTTAAGAAGAGCAGTTTCGTTATGAAGTACATTGATTGCTCCTCCGTCACTCTTGATCAATTTGTTGTTCTGTTCATGAAGCTGGTCATCAGACATGGCAGAGAAGTCCGCGTTAGTTTTTCTACTTGTGAAGTGGCCCTTTTTGAATTCCTCAAACACATAAGGGTGTCGGACAGGTAGCTCTTCCAAGGTTTTGATGAAAACCGGCAACCAGCGAGAGTAATTAGTTAGATCAAGTGCGAAGAACCACGGAGCAATCTGCTTTAGCATTCGCACGTACTCCTCGAAGTTTGATTCGCGAATACTGCGCACAAAACTCAGTAGCAGGCTCTCCAACTCCATAACGGTTTGCCAATAAAGAAACTGATTAGATTCGTTGCTTTTCCTGGAAATCCACTCTTCCAATGACTCAACAAAGTCCTTACAATCTAGCTTATACGCCTCATCACGAAGAATGAAAAGAGATGCCAGGCTCACTTCGTGCGCATATCTTGTTCTCTTTATGTGCAACGATTTAAGCAGCGACTCACTCCTTCCAATGCTAGCAACCTCTGCTTTTATGAACATTTCAGTCCAACCACTGCCCTTCAACCACTTTCCAATCATGTTTTGAATGGCCATTTCAATATGGAGTCCACCCATCATAATGACTATTTTATCCTCTCCATAAACATCCGGAAACTTCCATTGTATATACTTTGCAACTGCGTACACGGGCTGATCACCAGTTATAACAGCACCTTGTTTGTTATTGACAGCACTCGTTATTTTTATTATTACATCCATCAAATGGCGTACTGTTGCTGGAGACTGAATGTGATCTGTTAGCAATGGCAATAGTATGTTATGACATGGAAAGGTTGCTGGATGCATATTTCTTTCCGCATGGAAAGCAGCGAATGAAGTTTTATTTGTTGATGTGTTATACACAGACTCCTGCACAGAATTTAGCCAAGGTGTCAACTGCTCAATGGTTATTGGATCACTAGCAATAGGTGATGCATTCACGGTGGTCATTAGTGGTTCGGAAACAACATTATTCGTTGCAGGGAGAGTGGTGTATGTATCCGGCAATTTGCTATTGATTTTCCTAGACCAAAGGAGTCCATCTGAAGTGGATTTTGAATTTGAATGGGGAGTATCCGGATGCTGAATAATTGTGACGCTAGAGCCGTGGAATGAATCGTTAGATGTAGTTGAAGATGGATTGTGATCAATATTGTCTATCGCAGCTGTTGTAAAAACACCTTCAGACAGGCAACTTGGTATCACATGACCTATTTGCTCATAAAATTTGCACTTTTCATTAGTCAAACTTGATTCAATTTCTTGAACTCGGTCATATGAAATACTTAAACCTAGAGAATTCAATTTGTCGACAACTGATCTTTTCCGAGTGCAGTTATGGATCATCAAACCAAGGTACACGGCCAATGGAGTTTCTTGGTTTGCTTGATGACGTATTTGTTGAGGTCTGTTGGCTCTGCTACGCTTTACACTATTAAATCGAATTAACTGTGCAATGGAATAAGCAGCTTCCTGCTCGGGTGCGGAAGCAGGTGAACCATTGTCGATATTGTAGCCTCCTAAAAGAGTATTAACAAAATTTACAAGGGAAGGTGGCACACAATCACGAGATCCAAAGTCGCCTATAAGCGAGCCGCTGAATTTGGGAAACTCTCTAAACATATCTCTACGGAGAATACCAGCTGCCTGAGCAATGCAAATACCGTCCGACATATCGTTGAAGTTGCAAGCATCGCGTATGGCATTACCCACATCTGGCTCAAAGCTTAAGATGACTTCTTTACCACACTTGTCTTCCCTCAAACCAGGAACTAAGGAAATTAAATCGTCCTTCAGTCTAGTTCGGTTGATAGACTCAGACTGAACTCCGAGACTCGACATACGATCTGCACAAAGTTTATTGATGTCAGACAGCTTAAAAACAGGGGATGATGTACCATATATAAACATCTCTTCCATGTAACTAACCAATTCCGCAATGACAGAGCCATAAGTCAATCGATAGAGATTGTGTTCATCATTGCTAAAGGAGCGCTCATGACTGCGGGCTCTGTTGAGAAATCCCCTGTAACAGTCTTTATGATATTTGACTTCGAGTGCTATGAAATCTTGGTTTGCTATTTTGTTAAGCAGATTTGTGTCCTGCATTTCAATGGCTAGAGCATACACTTTTGGGCCAATTTCTTTTGTGCTTGCCTGTACTAAGGGGTTGCCTGTCACAGATTCACCATCACAAAACAAACAACAACTTTTTATGTCAACTGCTTTACATGAGGATCGCATGCACCTAGCAGAGCTCTGGGCGTTTTCAGAATCATCTTGCACATTTTGGTTTCTCTCAATGATTCTCTGCAGTTTCTGAGAGTCGTACTTGTTTCGGCAAAGCTTGTGGTACTTTGCCTTATTAACAATTAATGCGTGCAATAACTCCTTTCCATCACTTATTTTATCCAAGCGAATAGTTGGTGGCAAAGCTTCATGATTATCGAACTCGATCAAGTTTTCACTTAGAGTTTTATAACCTGCCTCTTTGGGAATTATAAGAGGTTCCGGTGAAACACGCTGACACAAAATGCACAATTCCCAATTGATATCACGCACAGGAACAAGTACCTCAGGAAATTGTGTGACATCAACAAGCTCTATTTTTCTTCTTTTACTGGTAGACATGATTGTTATTAAAACTGAAAGAAATGAAAAGCGCATCACGAAATAAGCATACAGAGTAATACAACATACAGAGCATACAAGTAAATACCTTAAAAAAATAATTTACATATATACAAATAATCTTGGTAATATTAATAATTATATTATTAATAGTAATAATAATAATAATAGTAATACAGTAATTACAATAAATAAAATAAATCAATATTACGTTTTATACAATAATCATTTATACATACATAGCTACAGTTACAAACAGTAAAAAATTGACAAAACGTAACAATTAACGATGACATAAAAACGACTACTACTAAAAAAATTATATAGATTTAGTAAATATGTTAATCATAATTGTTAAAATATGAAAACCATAATATATTGTACAATAACACAATAACACAATAAACAAAAAAAACAAAAACAGAAAAACACTGTGAAAAACAAAAACCAAAAAAAGGGATAAACATTACAAACAAAGCTACCGCTAAAAAAGTACAAAGCATAATAATGTAATCAAGCAAACTAGTAACAATAAATAATTTATAAAACATAGAAAGAAAAAAAGAAACACTTTATAAAACTAACATGATGGAGTAAATAACTAGCAAATGATTTTAATGATTAGCAACAAATAATAAGTAAAGCTATATGCACTACATATACTAAAAACTAAAGAAAAGAAAATATCATTACATAACGGAAAACATCATTGCATAGCTAAATAAAACTACCTTAAAATAAATCATAATATGAAATGAATAACTAACGAAATATGAAAAAAGTAAAAACAATATAAAATCTTGTTATGCCGAGTTTTCCCAAATTTTCGAATGTTTTCTTTCCTTTTTCATTCATTTTTAAACTTTTTTTTGTTTATTATTATTTTCGTTACTTTTGTTGTTTATTTTATATCCTTTCAAATAGTTCGTTCTTTTTTCTTCTTTTTAGATATTTCGTTTTTTCTTTATAATTGATTATATTTTTGAAAAACTAAAGCAAAATATCTCCTGATTTATTGATTTTTCTTTTTCTTTTTTCACTCTTTAAAAAATTATTTATAGTTGTTAATAAAAAGTGTCCACCGTTTGCGATGTCATTGCAAAGTTCAATCATTAACAACGTGCCATGTTTTTATTTATTCGTCCGTTATTCGTCCGAATTTGGTTATTACTACGACCGTGACGTAATATAATGGCGTCAACAAGATACAAATCTTTCTTATCTTTAAAGACCAATTTAACCAATTTTATTCGCTTAACGGTTTGTGTCTCGATTGTTTTACATACAGGAATATATAAACTTAAGTTGTGCAAAAGGATTTGTTGGTGTCCGGCAGTGAAATATTGTTACGTAAAAAAGCATCAACCGACTGCACTATAAAAGATCATTGAGTATTTTGTTTTTTTTTATTTGCTTTTTTGTTTGAATCTTTGTTCCTTTTGATTTGTTTGAACTTTTAGACGTTCAAAAAATTTTGTTTTTTTTCTCGTTTTTAATGCTACTCATATTTTGTTTTAATTTAAAATTTTTACAACAGTTAGGACCGATTTTTTCTCGTTTGGTTATTAATTCTGTAGTCATTAAGCACAGATTTTTTTACGATGCTACTATTGTCAGTTTCTTTGACAATATTTTCTCATAAGCAACTTCAGTCAAAAGTTGTGCGAATTCTCACGTTCTATTTCATAAATAGATTTTTTGCCAAGAAAAGCCGAATGTCATTCTCACGTTCTATTTATCGTTTAAGTTTTAAAATTTTATTGAAATAATTTGTTCTATCAAATAAATTTTTTAACTTTTTAAACGCTTTAAAACGTATAAAAATGAAAAATAATTTTTAATGGAAAATCATTTCGATTTATATTCGGAAGCGGCGACATTTCTTGAATCAATAGCGTTAACAGTATTTGAACAGAGAAATAACTGTTCAAAAATTAATTGTATTGATAAATTACAACTTGGTTGGTTAAAACTGCAACAAATTATTGAAAAAGATGACGAACTAAACATAAATAGTTTTATGAAAGCTAGTTTAATCGAAGCCCAGAATATGTTGAGGTATTTGTCTGAAAAATCTAACGATTCAACTAAACCTAAAAATTCAGTTAATGAAAATCCTCTCTCTGAAAGTAACAGTACAGATGCTCAAAGAGATTCTGTTATAGAAAGTACAATTTTTAAACAAGGAACCATTACTTTTGATGACATCGCCGGACTTGACGAGGCAAAAACGCTTTTAAAAGAGGCAGTTGTTTTACCATTGCAATATCCACACTTATTTACTGGTAAACGAAAGCCGTGGAGGAGCATTTTATTATACGGACCTCCAGGTAACCTAATATTGTTGTGTTTATCTATAACTTTCGTGCAAACTAATTGTATAATAAAGGGGGCATCCACAAAATACGAACGCAGTAAACCCATTTAGAGCCCTACCCCTTGTACGCACTTGTATGCCTTCAACGATAATCCCACCTGCATACGTGCACATTATTTATTACAAAATCACCTCCCTTTCCCGAACCAAAAACTTTTCGAAACATTAAAAACAAAAAAACTTTCAGTTAACGAATAAAATTGTCTTTTCAGGATTCAGCTTATTTCTGCTCTCTGATGAGTTGTGTAAGCATCCGGATACCCGGCAAATAATTGAGGCTCTAGGATCAATAACAAAGTACCTGATGTATTATTAGTTTTATTGATTTGCTTTCCAAGATGCAGCATATCTCTTACATTTAAGCAATTTTACTTTGTTTGAAATTACTAAAAGGTAGAATGTTGTTAAAACCCTAAGAATATTGAAAGAAGTCTTTTTTCCTCTTTCTTCTTTTTTGTTTTAAAACTCTTTAAGCTGCAGATGATATTCTATTATGAAAATTTTTTCAAGATTCAAAAAGATCATGTTCAATGTATCCAAATTAAGAGTATAAATAAACGTGGGGTATATATTTTTATATATTTTTTCTATTACACTGCATTGTAAAAGAATAATATTGCGCTGCTATTGTGATGTAAATTTTACACCGCAATAGCAGAGTTAGTGTTTTTGTGACGACTCATGAAACTTGTTACTAAAGAGTTACGATGTCGTGACGAAGGATGGGAAAGTGATCAAAAACGGTAGAAAATTTCGTGACGTAATTTGTGGACGACCTCTTACCTCAGTAACATCACATATCTCGCATATTCTTCAGCAACATCACATTTCTTGCACTTTCTTCAGTAACATCTTTCTTCAACATATTTCACATCACATTTCTCGCACATACCTCGCACTTTCTCGCGCTTTCTTCATCACATTGATTCCCTCAATGCATATTATTATTAGAATCAAAGGATTTTTTTGTTGTCAGATAAATCCTCTCACAAGAGTTACTGTCTAAAAAATTGTGTTTTATTTTTAATTGTTCGTTTACTTCAATCTGTTAATCTATTTCTTTTAAACTTTTTTCTTCTGATTTCGACCTAAATAATGTCCAGTTACATTTGTTTGCAAAACATAATTGTTGACAGGTAATCATTTTCAAGTTTTTTTTTAATGACGTTGTTCTGTCAGTCACATTACCGACAAAATCTTTTCATCACGTCCGTGTTCTGCCAGCTTTTTTTTCTAACAGCTCAATAAACTTAAAATTATTGATCCTGTCCTGACAGGCACAGACGTCCATAAGAAGTCTGCAGAACGTCTTATTGATTTCACAAATTCGTATGACGCAAGGTTGGCATTATAAAACCCACTCAATAAAACTCAATAAAACCCAGGCAATCGAGGTTTTATTGGGTTTTTTTTTTAGATATTTTATAATTTTATGAACTACTATAACCAACATTAATATTATGATTATTATATTATTAATTAAATTAGTTATTAACTATTATTGTTTACTAAATTATTATTAACTATTATAACCAACAATAACAGCTATCAGAGTAGATTTACAAATATTTGAATCATTGTTTGGAAATACATTATCACAATTTTTATTCAAACAATATTTATAGATTGAGATCACTTTTTTATCTTTTTATTTATTCACCTCCCAAGTTTGAGAAGGCCACTACCGTCGAGGAGGCTTCGTTATTGTGGTTACAACCATCTCCCAACTCTTTAACTCCGAAATACGAACCTTTTCTAATCAAGGTTGCTGCGCGGAGAAACAAGTTTGTTCATTTGAATTTCAAGTTTAAATTTGAAGTTCAAATGAAACTTCAGTTACTTACTTCCATTCTCCAGCCTTTTTTTTTTCCATTGCTCATTGGCATTTTTAGTTATAAACAATATTAATTTTTAATTAAAAAAAAACAATACATATATGTTTACCGTAAAAAACATTTTTTTATTACAGTTTTAAATTATGTTTAAAAATCTTTTTCAAATTAATTTGGAAAATTTTTTTTATAAATTATTAAATAACATGTAAATTTATATATTTTATAAAATATATTTTAAATAAGTTAAAGTAGAAAATTATACTAATTTTCGATATCATTAAACAACAACAACAACAAAATTTAACAGATACAAAATAAATAAAAAAACCCAAAAAAGCCCAAATTTATCCAATCAAACCCAAGATTACCCAAAAAAACTAACTAGGCAGGTTTTTTTTTTAATACCCGGGTTTTTGCCAACCCTGGTATGACGTCCTTTAGACGTCCAGCGAACGTTCTGTGCACGCTAGGGTTATACGAAATAAGATTAAATTCCAGAATTGACCTTTTTGTAATGTAATTAAACATGTAAATTATTACTAATGTAGCGGCGGTTACGAATTGATGCTCATTCATTAAAAGATAAGCAAAGTTTTTCTCCTACGCCGAATTCAGGTTGTTTTTTTTGCTGACTATTTCATTTATAAAAAGTTATTTTTCTTGCTGTATTCTTCCACCATTTAACGCCCAATGATAAATGTTGTGGGTGAATGGGTGATGGGTGTTAAAAAAAAGGTTTTCTTTCAAATCCTGTATCTAAAAATCATACACGTATAACACTAGAACGGCATTCATTGTTGAATGAAATGAACATAAATCGTTTAACGGTGAACATCGTTGAGCGAAATCTCATGAAGAGCTGTTAAGCAATTATTTAAGGAAAATTAAAGTGAAGTAATATAATTTTTCCGCAAAAAATGAATAAAAAGAAACTATATATAAATGAATTTCACACCATTTATTTTTATCGTTAATGAAAAAAAAGGCAAGCTATATCATGATTTGAAGAAAGATCAGTAATAATAATATAGTAGAGCAACATGTAATTTTTTTAAAAGTTATGTAAAATATAAATCAGATACCATCCTGCGAAAATAAATATTTAGAAATAGTTTCCCAAACGTTTGTTTCATTATTTTGTTCATTATCATCTCTTAACGAACTTGTCTTTACTTTCTTTTCTATATATTTTTAAATTATTGTCAATACACCCTTTAATTATAGTCAATACACCTTTTCAGTTCTTACGCCGCGGAACGGAAAATACCTTTCTTCATGAGCAAAAATATGATGACGTTAAAATAGACAGATATTCCCAAGCATACTCTAACAGAATGTTAAAAAAGATTTTTAATAGACGTAAAATGTTACACAATTATACGTCTGTCACGTCAGTTCACTGATAGTAAGTTTGATTTCCAGGAGTTTTATCCTATTTAAAAAAAAAAAAAAATAGTACCGGTATTAAAAACTAGAGTATTGTTCACTTTAAATGCTTATAAATGAAGACCTTGAACAAATAATTTACGATTGAATTGGCGATAAGAAGAACAATATTAGTCCATTTTATGTTATTTGCACTTTTTGTTAATAATTTCATTTAACTTATGTCGATCTCTCTATGTACTTCAAAAATAATACTGGTTCATCTTTCTTTCATTATTTTTTATAATAAAAGAAAGATGGACTAGTATTATTTTTTTTAGTATTATTTCACTATAACTGTTTAAAACTTAAACATTGATTATCTCGAAGTAAAAATATTGGACTAGTAATGTTCTTCTTTTCACCGATTCAATTATATAAATACTTAACAGATAAAAATATTATAAAACTATTTCGGTTCTCAAAAGTAACACTCAAGCGAACATTTTATATCTTGTAAATAGCTTAAATAACTATTTTTAAAATAAAATTTTTTTATCTAGGAATTTTTATTGATCTATTAAAAGCATTTTATACTGTTATTGACCAATCATAAGTATTTGACACTGTTTGACATTGATGCTATCCTGCTTTAAAAAAAATGAAAAATATGCCATAAGAATGTCGCTTTATTCTGGTTTGCCAATCAGACAACTATGTGTTATTACTGATGAAAATAACTGATACTAATTTGTTTTTACATCTACGTCTTTGCAGAACTTTTCAAAACTACAAATATTTAGTTTAAAAAATTTAGTAATTGGTTTAAATCTAATAAATTATCATTAAACACAGAAAAAAGTACATCCTATTCCATTTCGGCCGAAATACAAAACCTTGATGCTATTCAAAACTAGACGTTAGGCTGGGTGAATAAAAATGAGCAATTGCTTTTACTCAGTAATTGGTCAGCTTTACGTGAATAAAAACTTAATTAATTTGATTAACTTTTATTTACGTAAAACTTAAACAATTACTGAGTAAATTGCTTAACTTTACGTGAATAAAAATTTAATTATAACTGCTTAGTTTTTATTCACGTTAAGCTGATCAACTACTGAGTAAAAGCAATTGCTCATTTTTATTCACCCGGCCTGATGTCTCAATAGTATTTAAAACATCTCTATTTTTCAAGTAAACCTATTTTATAAATCGTAACCTTAATTTAAATACAACTTTAGTCATTTCTTGACAATTTTTCGGGGCGCAAAAAAAAAAAAATTATATAATTTTTTTTTTAATGAATTGTATGATTATTTTCTTACCAATTTTTATAATTTTCACTGTTACATAAAGATTATAAAATGTTTTTGAAATTTACTTTTGAACTGAATAAAACTTTGATAAACAATTAAATAAAAAAATAACTTGTATTCAATACATAACTTGTATTGAATACAAGAATGAATTCTTGTATTCGATTGGTTGTATTCAAATTAAGGTGACGATAGCTTAATATAGGGTGGAATTTAATAAAGTTAATTTTTCTTTGAGATCTTAGTTTCTATGTGAGTATGAATGTTTACTGTTTTCAAATTTTTTAAACTGCTATAACTAATATATAAAAGTTGATTTTTATCCATATCTGAGTTGATATTAATTTAAAAATGTTTTGCTGCTTCAACTAATTTTTTCTTGAAGTAAAAAGTTTACTGCGATAGAATTATCATTCTCGCAAATCTTCTGACAATAAACATTTACCTTAATTGTAGATATTTTAATACTAACTTATTAACAAAACCGATTAATTATTTTTTAGCTCATACTTCCTTTTAGCTTTACAGAAATCAGGTTCAGCTCTAGAATCAACTTGTTTTGTTTGCATAACTGTTTAACTAACTTGATTATCAAAACTGATTATCAGGCCAATTACATGTATAAAATTTAGCAAAACTAAATGTATAGACTGAAAATCATGAGTAGTTGCATTCTAAAGAAAAATAAATTTTATTGATAGTACTCTTAAAGAAGGTAACTATTTCTAAATACCTGTTCTTAAAAAATTGATGCTTTTAATAAATTGTTGTGAAAATTGTACCATTAGTACTTTTATTAGTTTTATTTTTTTTAAATGAGCAATTAAAACCCTGTATTGTTTTCACTTCAGTTATAATAATTTATTAGTATTATAACTGAAGCAAAAATAATAATAGGTTATAAGAGTTACAATTGGTTACGACTATTCAAACCTCCATCAAAGGGACAACAGGTTCCACTTATAAAACTCTTGTTTATTATAAAAAAAATTATTATTTTGTTTATTGTTACTATACTATTACTATACTGTAACCAACAAACATGTTTTTTAATTAATAATAAATTTTCAGTCTTAAAATGCATAATCAGCGTAGAGTTTTATAAAAAATGTAATTGAAAAGTTTAATAGAGATAAGATGTCAAATGCGGATGTTTTGCAAAAAATTAATTTGTGGTTTATTTTTAAACGCTTTGATTACAAAAACAAAAAGATTACCATCCAAATTTATTTGCGTTTTTTGAATGCTTAAAATTTCAAAATGCGGGCATGTTACAGTTTTTACGAGCGTAACTAAATACTATGTATCGGAAACTAAATACTAGGTATCGGAAACTAAATACTAGGTATCGGAAATTTCCGTTCAAATAGAAAATAACTTAAGAATATTTATGAATGAACTTTTTAAGCGTTTACTATTGTAAAATTTATCGGTTAATGTTAATAAAACAGTAACTAATACCCCGTTCATACTGATGATAAAACACATTTTATTTCAAAAGCGTATTAAATTGTTATTGTAAAAAGCTGAATAATACAATCCAGCAAAGTTGTTTTGTCATTATAAAAAGTTTTTGGTAATCTAAAACAACTTTGCTACGTTGTTTTGTTGCTGTTTTATACAGTTTATAACATTAAAACTTTAAACTCGTTTAAAATAAAATGTGTTTATCTCCGGTGTGAACGATGTGTAATTAGCCTTCCCCCTCTCCCCTACTTTTTTTCAAAAGATTTTTTTTTAAAGAAATTTCTAATTATAGAGGACTTTTTTAGAAATTGACGATTGTGCCCCTCCACTTTGAAACCCATGTAGTCGGCCCTAAAAACATGTTGAGGAATTTATTTTATAAGACTAATAATTTTTATAAATAAGTTTTGTCTTATTCAAAAGCCTTTATAATTTATATGAAGTAACGGAGACTTAAGGGCGAAAATTACAAACTAAATTTAACAAAATTTATGAACATAAACAGAGCGAAAAATTAACTTATCATTTACGTAAATACATTAACATTCACAATGCTAAAAAATTGGTCTAAATTAAATTTTTTTTAATGTAAAAAAATTTCTAATCATATGAAAATTCCGTTAGAAGCTAACATTTTTTTTGCGTTTTTCATGAAGCGTTAAAAGATTTACTGGAAAACGGTAGAAGATTGAAATTGTAGTTAACCTATGTATGCTATATATAAAGAGTTATGGATACTCTCAGAGCTCATTGATAGACGTCTCTCTTTTGCCGCCTATTCTATATTTCTAATTTTTTTGTAATTTATGTAATTTTACACAAAAAGGTCTAAGTTTTCTCTAATTTCAATGAAGTTTTAAAAAACATTTTAAAAAGCAAAACATCTATTTTAACTAAATGTTTTGCTTTTATATTACCATATATTTTTGATATTAAAGTTACCATTAATATCAAAAATATATCTATCAATAATCTTATTCGATTGGATAATGAAAACAAATATAGATTATATGTATATTTTATAAATTTAGGGACAGGAAAGTCACGTATGGCTCAAGCGGTTTCATGTGAGATAGAGTGTACATTTTACTCAGTAACAAGCTCAGATCTTTTGTCAAGTTGGTTTGGTGAGAGCGAAAAGCTGATTAAAGAACTTTTTACGCACGCGCGAACACGAAGCACACGCTCTGTTATTTTTATTGATGAAATCGATAGTTTATGTCGAAAAAGAGATTCCAAAGAAGCTGAAACTACAAGGCGAGTTAAAACTGAACTTTTAAAACAAATTGAAGGAGCTAATAGAGTGAGCGAGGCAGATATATTCTTTCTATGTGCAACTAATTGTCCTTGGGAATTAGATACGGCATTTCTTCGACGTTTTGAGAAGCGCATTTTTATTGCTCTGCCAGATATTGAATCTCGAAGACAACTTTTCAAAATACACTTGGGGGATTCCTGTGTTAATCTTAAGGCTGAAGAATGGCAGCGGTTGCTTGATCTTACAGAAGGATATTCTGGTAGTGATTTAGCAACATGCATAGCAGATGCTCTTCTAGAACCGATTCGTGATCTGCAAGAAACAGTATTGTGGAAATGGAGCGACGACAAAACATTCCTAAGACCAGCAGAGGAAAATGAACTTGGTGCTGTAAACTTGCATTTAAAAAACTTACCAAAAGAAAAGGTTCAGCCAAGATCAGTTACTTATCAAGATATAAGAAAATCCTTAAAACTTAATCAACGGACAATCTCTTGCGAGGAGTTACAACGATATGAAGTGTTTACAAAATCATTTGGTCAAATGGGTTAACAAAATTTACTTAAAATTAATGAATATAAATATTTAGTCGAGTAATAAATTTTTTTAAAGTTTGTTTTTGTTTTAGACTTTTTTTTTTTCTTGGTTTAGATAAAGTAAGAAAAAAACATTTGGAAACGTATTTTAAACCTAAAAAGCCACCACTGGACTTTATAAGATACGAGCCAGCGGCTTTTTTGATATTTGAAATAAGTAACTTTCAGAAAGATTGTTAACTTTTTTATAAGTTTGCTTTTATGTAAATTTGATTTTTTTTTTTTTTTAAATCAATTTGTAGCATTTACGTGGTTTTTTACTAAATTATATTGATAATAATTTCATTATCTTCAACAAATGAAACCCAAATTAATGAATGACAGATTATTTTGAATGTTTCTTAATGACTTATAATTCTCTTTCGTGAGTCTTGATATTTCAAATTATTAGTTCTTGAAGCAAGCTGTTGAAAATGACTTTAATCATGTTGTGGATGAAAACCTTTTTATAATAATAATTTGTATAACTAAGTTAAACTTATACTTATACTCAGAGGCGCATTTGCCATAAAGCAATTCTAGGCAACGGAGTAACTGAGCCAACCAAATTGGCCATTGGTTTTTATTTTCTTAGAAAAGTTTTAGTTTTTAGTGTAGATATGTATTTTTTAAGTTATTACGAACCTTTGGGCGACAAATCTTCAAATGCCTAAGGGCGCCGTCAATTTAACGACGTCACAAATGTAGCCCTGCTTATACTTATATCTTTACTGAATGAAAGAGTAATGGCAATTGAAAAATTTTCAAGATGTGTAGACAAAATTTTTTATTAAAACAATGAACTTATTTAATGAAGTGAATATCCATACTTATTGAACGATACACTACGCGACAAGCCAAGACAAATGAATGAAGTCCCAGTCACTTTTGCGTGTATTTTCTATATCATTTTAGTTGTTACTTTTTCTTAAATAGTTAAGCTAATAATGTTAGAATTCATTGAGCTTATTTAGTTCTTTTAAAGATGACAAGTAAAATCTATTTAGTTTTAATTTTTTTTTTCGAGTTGCTCAAGGCTCAGAATTATCATTATCATACTGATACTGGTGACATGTAATTTAGTACAACCTGCCGGAATAGTATTATTTAGTACACGCTGCCTTTTATGATTTTTTTTTTACACAAAGTCTAAGAGAAATGAACTCTGTTCTAATAAACCTATGTCTTAGATGCTTGTAAGTAGAAAAGTTCTAATAACAAGCTTTGGAATCTCTCTCATATATTAGGCTGGAGTAGATGTAAATATGATCAAGTAGTAATAATGTTTTTCAGATTTTGTGGTAGCTCTCAGAAATTCTGCTTTCGTCAATCAGTATTAGCAGTGCTGTGTAAAACAAGAAAGGTGTTGCTATTAGTGCTCTGGTAATGGTAAAAACTGATTTCGCAACAACTGGGTAAATTTATACACAAATATAGCACTTGCATACAAACATGCACTTATCAATGACCAACCACTTGCATGCCAACCATAACTCTACTTTGTGCTAACATAATACTTATAACTAAATACTAACACTAGCCGAACATAATATATAGTGAAACACGCTTATCACAAATGTTAGCCCAAATGAACAGCCAATCACTGACAGTTTCAAGATTTTTAGGTGTTCAAGAGTTTTAAAAACAGAACAACAAGAATATAATATATATTCTTAATTAATTAATTATAAATAACATAATGTTATCTAATTATAATAAACATAATATTAACATAAAATTATAACATAATATTAACATAATATTATCTAATATTAACATAATATTATCTAATTATAAACATAATATTAACATAACATTATAAACATAATATTAACATAATATAAACATAATATAACATAATATTAACATAATATTAACATAATTATAATATTAACATAATATAAACATAATATTAATAATTATAAACATAATATTAACATAATATTATCTAATTATAATAAACATAATATTATTATAATTATAATATCTAATTATAATAAACATAATATTATCTAATAACATAATATTATAACTAATAATAAATAACATAATATTATCAATATTAAAACTTAAGGAGAGATTAAATAGAAAGTAAATTCTAAATGTTTATTTAATTAATCTGATTTGCATCTTGGACCTTTAAGACAAGCATTAATAGAAGTAAATAATATCTTTACTTTTTTTTACTTGAATTATAAACTTTTTTTTCTATAATTAATAGATCCGTTTGATGTTCGAGGGTCCCTAGTAACCTTTAAAAGTATCTTTTTTTCAAAAAATTTTTTAAATCCAGTTTGTTTTGTTATATAAAAAACATTAAAGGGTCGCCAGGAGCAGAAAATTTTCAGAAATATTGTTTTTCTAACCACCCTAACGGTTAGTGGTTAAACTCTGTTAAAAAAATAATAATACAGTTGAAAAGGTCAAGTCCTTTCCAATAATAAATAGACATCGTTGAGGCGGAAAGTACGTAAATTTTGTTCGCGTTCAGTAAATTTTTTTTAAGTTAAATTTAATTCACCTTAATTTGCCGTCGATACCTCTAATATATTGCGTGAGTACAAACGTAGTAAGTTTCAAAGCCGAATTTCCAACCAATTATAATTTGATTTATAATTACTTAACAAATAATTAATAACCAAATCAATTATGCTGTGATTTTGTGATGTTTTGAACTTTGTTTTTTTTCAAATAAATATTATGAAAGTTTTACGAAATTGATATATCATTTATCGTACTGTAAAACAATACGATCAACGATATATCAATTTTGTATCAATACCATTTGTATTGAATCGTCATTATTAGTCAGTTTAATGCTATTTAAAATCACTTATAAAGATAGTTTAATTCACTTGAAAAACATCCTTTTTCTTTTATGTTTCAAAACATAAAGTATTGTATATTATTTGTATACTTTACTGCTTTTTATCAAATTTCTTGGAAGACATCCATTATCTGTTGATAAATAGTATTGATAGTTTAAAAAGTCCTTCACTTGCATTTGTCTTTTGCATATTGTCTTTTACAGACAGCTAGCCCTATTATAATCGTAATTATAAAGCTGTTAATTGTAAGGGTGAAAAAAAAGTATTTATGTTTACTGAATATTCAACTGCACCAAAAATGTCTCAACTTATTATAAAATACCAAATAATGCATGTGTTATATTTATTGGTATATGTTAGTAAGTATTAATTTTCAATTGTTTACAATAACAATATAGTATCAAACAAAATAATACTGACTATTCAATAAGAATACTGGTATTAAACACAATAATACTGATACTATAACACAGTTATACTGGTATCTATAGTGATTCCTTTATTTGACAATTAATATACTATTTTTTTTAATGTCAATATATACTCAATAAAATTTTAATATATATTTCATTTTATTATTTCAATATTTATTTTATTTTATTATTTCAATATATATTTCATTTTATTTTTCAATATATATTTAATTTTAGCATTTAACATTTTGATATGAAAATATTTAAATAAGGATTATGGAGCGAACAATTAAAAAAACTGGAGGACAAGTGGATAGTAAGTTTAGAATATTAATTTTTATTCTAGAAAATTCTTTTTGTATTTTATTTTAATTTTGTTAATAATTTATGTTTATTTTTATCTTACTATTATATATATATAGATATTATATATATATATATATGTATATATATATATATATATATATATATATATATATATATATATATATATATATATATATATATATATATATATATATATAAATAAATATGTAAATTATGTTAATGTATTATACAAATAGAGTGCTCAATGTTCTTAAAGAATAGAGCAATAATAAATTAGTAAATAAGTGTTTTTTACTAATTTACTAATTTATATATATATATATATATATATATATATATATATATATATATATATATATATATATATATATAATATATGATATATAATATATATAATACATACATACATATAAATATATACACATATATTTATATATATGCATGTAGGTAATCCTACAGTTAAGTGGCCTAAAATAATTTTTTTTTTCTCTTATTGCACTTTCGTCAGTAGAAACTTTTTAACATAAGGATTATTTATTAGAATAATAAAAGAAAAAAGATTGCTCCCCATGCCAAACCCTCAGCAATGCAGCAACACACAACAATAGGCTATTAGATAGTTAATGTATGTACTAAAGCCAATAAATATTCCTTATGTTTAAATAGTCTCCACTGACAAGAACGCACAAGCAAAAAAATAGAACTATTTTAGGCTGCTTAACTTTAACTTTATGTTGTTCTTGCTAAATTCATATATATATATATATATATATATATATATATATATATATATATATATATATATATATATATATATATATATATATATATATATATTTAAACAACTTTAAAAAGTATTCTACACAATAGAGTGCTAAATGTTCTTAAAAGAACAGAGCAATTATATATTAGTAGAAAATCACTTAACTATATTTTTTCCATTTGACACTGTGTTTCATCAAAAAAGATTCATCAGAAAAATTTTTCTGATGAATCTTTGTTGATGAAACACAGTGTCAAATGGAAAAAAAGTTTAGTTAAGTGATTTTCTACTAATATGTATTTATATATATGTATATAATTATAGACTTGGTGTTTGCAATTGTTGATGCAGCTTTTGATAAAAAAGTTGAAGTCCGAGATGACATGATATCTGCTCTGCATACACTGGGAAAGCAACAAGCAGAGCTAGTCTTAAGTACCTGCGTCCATTATTTGAATAAGCATCAAAAAGTATTTTTTAATCTTTTATGTATAAAAATAATAAAATCTTTTTTTATGTATAAAGTTATCAAAGTAAAATAAAAGTATTGTATAAATGTAATTCTTATGCATGTAATAAAAACAAATAGAAGTGTAAAACAAACATTTAATATTTTGCATGAAAAAAACAAAAAAAAAAGCAATTTGTAAAAATGTAGTTTATGAGTTTATGTAATTTATTACCTACCACTAGTCATAAATATTTTGTGTTTATTATTATTAGTAGTATTATAGTGCCACTATAGTCAAAGAAATTTTTTTATATATTTTTTTAATTATTATTTTTCTTTTGTTTGTTATAACTTTCAGGTTCCAAAAATGAGTAAATTTTCAACAAAAAGTTTTGAAAACTAATACTAAAACATAATCACTTAAGTAAAACTGGATTAAATCCAAGAAAATACAATTAAAATTAAATAAACATGTATAATAAAAAAATTAAGTAAACATAAAGTCTTTGATAAGCTCTAAGTTAGTTATAGGTATCTAATTTGATTTGTGCAAACCAATCAAAATGTAACCAAATCATCAACAACAAAAAACTTCAAGTTATCATAACAACTGAATATAAAAATATTATATACATATAAAAAAAAACATTCATCTAGTTGTATGTATTTATATAATATTGTATATATTTATGTAATACAGTAATAATACAGTAAAATAATCATACTTTTAGCAAAATTATTATTAAAATTAATTATTAAAATTAAGATCATGCATTATGTTTTTTCTAACAATTGTTAAATACTCATATTGTTTACAATAAAATAATTTTTCAACAAAATAAGATAATATTATAAAAAGTCTTTCAATAATTTTTTTTAATTTTTAGTTCTAAATTTTGATTCAAATTGTCCTCCTTTCGTTTTTATAACAACAGTACATACTCTGTGTATTACAATCGATATTTGCAATGATTCAGTTGATATTTGATTTTACCATGTTCATATCAATACCCAAATGTGTTTTTGATTGGTTGGTTGCATTTTTCTCACATTTCTATCTAATTCTTTCCGCAACAACTTGATCAGATTTAAATCAGGCAACCAGGGATGCTATTCCATATATTTTTATTTTTCCTTGACTGTGATATTATTTTGACTGAATTGAAAATCAAATCCTCAATTCAAAATTTTTTATCCTCATGGAAATGCATGCTTTTAGAGAATCTTATGGTATTTTTTTTTAACCATAATGTCCTAAATTCAAAAAAGGTCACTAATTTTGTTACCAGAAAAACATTCCCAGATCATGAGTGACCCTCCACCATGCTTGGCTGTCGAGATCACGCGTTGTTTTATCATGCTTTCTCCAATAAACCAATTTCTCCAATTATAAAAGGACCTATTATGGTTTTTTTATAATTGGATAATGTATTTATGTTTTTTAAATAACTCATCTAAATCAGATATACTGTATATACAGCATATGCCTGATACTGTTGCGGGTGCTAGAAAAGCTAAAGCTTATTTTAATAATTAAAAAAAAAATGTTGTCTTTATTTTTAAATATTTGAAGTGATTAAAAAAATTCCAAACAAACTAACAGTATGTCAAAAGTAAACCAAAGTAACTCTAAAAATAACTGGAGTAACTTTAAAACTAACCATAGTAAAAGTTAACCAGAGCTTACTTAATCTCAATAAGCCATATTCTAGCTTAAATGAACCCTAAACGTAAAATGTGTAAGTATACTTTGAAAACTTTGAATCCTTAAAAACTTTATAAAAGCTTTATGATTAGTTTTTAAAAAAATCCTAGAGCTTTTTTTATATAAAAAAAATGTCACAAAAGCATTTGCAACTTATCAGAGATCATAGTTGTCTTCTTGCCAGTAGTTAAATAAATAAAAAATTCAAAGTTTTTAATATGAATGGAGAAAAGATATTATTCATTGAGATGCATTGTTAGTGAAATAAAAGTTAAACATGCTTGACCATCATTTTGAATATAAATCAAAAACCTACCAGAACATGTTCTTTTTTCCATGTCTAAAAAAGTAATTAGAAGTTATTACTTCTATAGCAAAAAAACTTACACAAGTGATTGCTGTTGCTTACAGCAAAAACAACTAATGCCAGTAATTGCTGTTGTTTAAAGCTTATAAAATATATTGCAACATTTGATTTGACAATACAAAATAAACAGTGGAACAGCCAAAATTTGATGAGTATTAGGGACATCATACTTTTAAACAATTTTAAATTTAAAAAAAAAAACAATTTGTGGAATGATATTATTATGTTGTAGGTATTTCTAAGCAACATTGAAATAAAACTTTTTTTTTTTTTTTTGGGTAGAAATGAACTTTAAAATTGCAATATTTAAATAAATAACGTTAAAATGAAAACAATTGATAAAATTAAAAATAAGTTAAAAGATAAAAAATAAATTTTTATTACACGTAAGTACTATATCTACAAATACTAAAATGGGCACTGTTCTAAAAAGGTAGCGTGTCTTGTGCTATCTACTAAAATTCATTCTCATGTTACTCGTCATTTAATTAAGTCTCATCTTTTTTCTGTGACTATTCCTAAGTGCTCCAAAAACTCTTATTCGTCTAGTTTTTTTCCTAGAACATCAGTTCTTTGGAATTCGCTTCCTTCATCTTGCTTTCTTGATTCATATAATTTGCAATCTTTTAAGTGGTCTGTCAATCGTTATCTTGCTCTATGAACTTTATCTTTTCTCTTCCAGTAAATTCCAACTCTAATAGTGATTGCTTGCAGCCTTGTTGGAAGCAAAGATTTAATATATATATATATATATATATATATATATATATATATATATATACATATATATACATATATATATATATATGTATGTATGTGTTTATATATATATATATATATATATATATATATATATACATATATATACAAATATATATATATATTTTTGTTTGTGTTTATATATATATATATATATATACATGCGTTACTGATATTTAAAAAAATACTTTTTATAGAACGAAAAAAGCAAATTTTTTTTTTTTAATTTTTTTTTTTATACATTTTCGCTACCAACAAGGCTGCAAGCAGCAATTAATTAAAGTTGGAAGTTACTGAAAGAGAAAAGATGAAGATTGTAGAGCAAGATAACGATTGACGGACGACTTAAAAGATTGCAAATTATATGAATCAGGAAAGCAAGATGAAGGAAGCGAATTCCAAAGAGCTGATGTTTGAGGAAAAAAACTAGACGAATAAGCGTTTTTGGAGCACTTAGGAACAGTCACAGAAAAAGGATGACACTTAAGTCAGGGTTAGGGTTAGGGTTAGGGTTAGTTAGGTTAATTAGGTAATTAGGTTAGGTTAATTAGGTAAAAATTAGAGTTTTGAAATAGATTTGTTCATGGGCAACCACAAAATTAAAAAAAAATGTTTTGCATAACATCTTCAGCCATTTGCAACTCCAAACTTAAGTTCATGTTCATGCTTATGTCAAATAAGAATGTTTTGCAAAAAATGGCACCAATTAAACTCTGGAAACAAAAACACCAAAATAATTTGCTCATGCATGTTTTTTCATTTGCCTTCATGCGTGATGGTGTTGAACTCTAAAAAAGTATTATTTGAAACTTAAAATCTGCAGATAAATTGCCTGAAATTGTTATATGTGAAACATATAACAATTTCAAAATGTTCTGTGGATGCACATAGGTTTGTCCAAATATACTACAATTAAATAAAATGATAAAAAAAAACATTTTTTTGGAAAATAAAATTTTTACTTAAGTGAACTTAAACATCAACTAAACAGTTTGATTAAATCTTTCTTGGATTTCAGATTTGGTACAACAATACTTTGCTTTATTCTTGCTCTAAAAAAAGCATCAAGTCCATAAAAACCATTAAAAGCAACTGCTGCTTCAGACACTTGCTTAACATCTCTTTCAAAATACCGGGTGTGGAGAGGATAGTAATGTACTTCCATAGTAGAATCTATTACTTTTTGTAAATCTTTTTTTGTCATATCACATGTAAAATTTGGCTCCAAAAATTCATTACAAAAAGTTCATTACTCCAGTCAATGAGTTCAAGGAGAGCATCAAAGTTAAGTGTAGGCTTTTGTTTGGTTTCACTTACATCACCTTGCTCTAAATCTCCTCTAACATTCATAATCATCTTGACTGCAAAAGCTCTATTTTCATTTGATGAGCTTGTCAAATGAGAAATATGAAGAGACTCAGGGTTTTTTAAACAACTTTTTTAAACAGAATTTCTAACAGTATTCTTAACTTTAACTGTTTGACCTTTTAATAGATAAAGAAGTTTGATTAGATGATGGGGCCCATGGCATTAGAGTGCTTAACCTTGATTCTAAACCACATATTAAAGTATACTAGAACCACGAACTGAGAAGAAACTTTTAGTTTTTTCAAAATATCACCTTCCAAGCCATGTTCACTGATGTAAAGCCAAAGGATTGCCTGACCAGTTGTTAGCCACCTGCTATGGCAAAGGTTAACACATTTAACAAAAAACAAACTTAGATTAGCTTAGTGAAGTGTTGGTTGGTCTTTTAAATGTCATTCAGGATTTTAATCAGAGGTTCAATTTGTCAAATTGATACAAACTTTTCTAGTCATTTTAATTGATTTACTTTTGATAATAGTTTCCCTATAGGCCCTTTAAATCCATCCTTGGAATTTGTAGGTCTATCAAGATTTGCAATCAGGTATGTTAAAGGCAGCTCATTTGTATGTAACATTCAAATTGATTAAAAACGTTTTCTTTAAATAAGTTTCTCCAGGTGAGTTAAAAATCTATCATTGTTTCCAGATCCAGTCATTGAGTTTGTAGAATCTGATCCAATCACAGTTATAGTTTCATCAGTTCCTCTAGGAACCATCCAGTTATAAAGACTGATTGCAGCTTCTTTAGCTGGTTTGTTTGGACTCTTTGAAGGTGTGTAATAGGTCAAATAGCTTTCATCTGGCTCAGAAGTAACACATGTTTTCTTGCTTTTCTATTCTTCGACAAAACATTTTAGTAATTGTTTCTTCGATCAAAATTAGAGGAGGATCTTTTCTTCCATTTACAAATATGCCTTTGATAGGAACTTCAATAATTAGTTTTTTTCTGCCAAAACTCTAGTTTTAACCATAACTTCTTGTTTGGCTCTCCAAATTTTTTTAGGATCACATGTTAAACTAGCCATTTATTGAGTCAAGTATGATTTGAAAGTAGATTTTGAAGTAGTGATTTGATCAAATCTCAAAGGAAAGCAGATATAATTGCAGATGTAGCAGTAGGAGATAAGCCAAGACGAAGAGATACTAGTACTGTATTGGGGATCTTCATGTAATTCTGTTTAATGGTAATAAATTAAAGTTTTTTGTTTGATACTTTTAGAGAATTACTTTTAGAGCTATCTTCTGAGGATTCTTTATTTATATCCTCAATTTTTTCATGTCCCACTGATTCATAAACTTTATCTTCAATAGAAAATTATTTGAACCTGTGTATTAATCTGAGGTTTTTTATTCAAATTTTTTCTTTTTTCTAAAGATGCAATATCTTTTATTTTTCATTTTGCTGCTTTAACCTGTCTTTCTGTTTCTTCATTGTCTATTTAATATATTTGGTAGCCTGATTTTTCATCAACCTTATCTCTTGAGATTTGAGCCATAATAAATCAAATTATGGTACCTTAATAGCTTTAGATCAAATGCATAAAATGTAAACTTCTGCAGAACAATTTTTAACCTCCTTACAAGGAGAAATTTTATCTGTACAAAGTAATGTTACATTACATTTTGTTATATCTAACAATTAGTCCAGTTTATTTTCCCATAATTTGACAATTTTTTTTTTTGTATCTTTTCAATTAAAATTGTCTCTTATTCCAAGCAGTTAAAATTTTATCTGACAACTATTTTTGAGATATGACAACAGGGATCTTAAACAAAGCATTGGATTGAGACCATTGATTCAATACCAAGTCTTCCAATACCATTGAGATTTCTTTTAGAGGTAGATGACATCTACTACAAAAAATTTAAACTGTTATAACATTGTTGTTTGAATTACTTGAACTGTCCAAAACTTGAACGTTCAAAACTTGGACTGAATGTCAAAAGATATTTTTTTTTTAATTTACAAAATACAAAACTAACTTGAACAATAATATCAAAAAACTCTGCATAGATCTTTTCTTAGTACATCTCTCAGTGTAGGAATTTCAGTTTCCAACCAATCTTTTCCTACTCTAAGATATTTAGTTAAATTAGTTGTAGAAGAATGTCTAGTTTGTTTTAATTTTGAACTCTCCATAACACAATAATCTATTTTATTTATTATTTACTGTAAAACGAAAACAATTATACTAAAAATGCAACAAATATTGCAACTTTTTGTTATTACGCATAATTAAACCAACTACTAACACAAAGCAAATACCAAGTACTAAGTAATTGTGTTCTATAATTCATAGATTAAAATTACAAATGGACTTATTAAAAGTTCAATAATTTAAAATTTAGAAAACAGTAAAGTTTTGTTAATTTTTTTGTCATAAAGTTGCTTTTTTTATCCCTTTTTTACATTTTTCAAGTTAATTTTTACACACACACAAAGTTGAAATTTTTTTTTAGTTGAATATCGCTTTAATTACCTAACCCATAATAAAATCCCCGAATGTCATTTTCAAAAATTTTTTAGTATGACGTACCCTAATGAGTATGCCATAATTAGATGGTTAAAGAAAAGTTCATTAAAATAAAAAATAAACTTGTATTAATCCTCAGAACAACCTGAAGAACCTGAAGAACCTGAGCCTGTATTAGCTGAGCCTGTATTAGCTGAGCTTGTATTAGCTTGTGTTATTTATTTTTATTTACTTATTAGCTTGTATTATTTTGTATTTAAAGTAAAGAAAAATTTTATTGTAATAAAAGCTATGGCAAGATAATATTTTTTGAGGGTCATTTCCTATACATTATCCACACCATGTCACCTTTTTGTTTTAGAATTAGTTCATTTTTAGTTTATATGCAGTCTATTACGGTAAAATCATAACTGCCAAAATTTTAATTAAAAAATACAAAATGGTTATTGAGATTTCATCATTTGAAATAATGCTGATTTAGTATTTTAGTGGTAAACTAGAGACAATAAAATAACTTTCATGTAAAATATCTTGATAATGGTTTAGGGGATTTTCTTAGGGTTTACAACCTTAATAGATGTTTTCTTAATAATTTTAAAAATAGCATTGTAGGGATTTGATTATGTTCGTGACGCCTTGTTTATTCAAATTTATTTCAAAATATTGACTTGTAAATTTTCAATTTTTTATGCTGAATTGGAGGCTGTCACCCATAATCCTGATTAAGGTTTATTTGTATACCTTTACTTTTTCTTAGGTCTTCTGAAAAACGCTAGACTTTATTTTTTTCTTTCTTATTATTTGATCAAATTGTGTACTCAAAAAATCTTTTTAAAATATTTAAACATGAATTTTATAACAAAAGACCTTGAAATGTTTTTTTAAAACATTTTTTAAAAATAAAATTTAGTATTATCTAATGATTAGTCCAGTTTAGTATTATCTAATGATTAGTTAAGGAGGTATAAAATCATAGATCTAAGGAGAGACAAGGCACGTCTCCTGCATATTCCTTCGTGGTTTTTTTTTAAAATAAAAATAAATTAGTCATGAAAGCAACTATTTTTAAGTTTATAAACTGTTTTGCTTCTATTTCAAATCTTTGATTTTACTTGCAAAACAAAAAGAGGTTTCATTAAACATTAAAAAAATGGTTTGCATGTTTTTATGATTTTGGTGAGCAGGAATTACTGAAAATGTTAGTGAATTTGGTAATAAAGTTAGATTCATGTTGGACCAAAGAAAGATGACAAGTGCTGGGTGCTCAATTCCAAAGAAATATTCCTTATTTCTACACTCACAACAATATCAGGTATATGCTGTACATACAGCTTATCTGGTTTAGACCAGTTACAGTTGATTTACCAGTAGAAAAAAAGTTTTTAAGTTTTGTTTTTACTTATTTTTTGAAATATAATTTTGTTCTTGTTTTTTTTTTCTTTTTTCTTATTTTTTCAAATATAGAAGTTGAGGTAGCGAGTTGCCCACATACCACTCCTTATGCCCATAACTATACAAATCCTAGGTCTGTAACTAATTAATAAAAAGTACTAATTATACTATAAAAATTAAGAACTAATTATACTATAAGAAATAATTTTTGATTACAACTTATTATTAGGGACAACATAAACCTAAGATGAATGGTTTTTTTAAAATTTAGTTTATGTTATTTAATAAGTAATTGCTATGCTAACTTATTTACTAAAGATTTAGTTATAAAAAAATTTAATAAAAAAAAGGATAAATATACTAAAATAAAAAAATATATATTTAAAAAAAGTGAAAATATTCTTCTTGTTATTATTTTTAATAACTACTTTAACTTTTTTTTTCCAGCTTGTTCAAGGACACAGAGTTTTGATTCTAGATGTCATGACCAAGGTGATTAAAGATGCAGGGGTTAATGTTTCATTAGAATTAGCTAAAGAATTAATAGTGCTAGCAACCAATGAGTTAACTAAATCAAAGGTCTGTAAAAATCATTTTATAATATTATATTTTATATAATTAATAAAATAATATATAATAATAGTATTTATAATAAGGTTTATTTAAGGACAAGTATAATGATTAATTTCTAAATCAAAATCATTATGATTGCTTCTGATACAACCCACCACATGTCCAGCTAAGGCTAAGAGAAGTTATATTTTACTTAAAATACTCCCCTGCCTTGGGGTTCATGGTTGGGTTAAAGCTGAAGATGGAATAAATGCAAAAAGCAATCAAAATCTTTGATAACAAGGATAAAGGATGGAGTCTTATGGTACCTCAAAAGTAACTGGAAATAAAGGATAGTGAGAGAGAGAGAGAGAGTTAGGGTGAGTATTTTTTATCAAGGACAGCTTTAATACTACAGTTAAAAAGAAATAATTTATTAATTTTCAAATTTTTCATAAAAAACAAGCTCGTTGAGAAGACTAGTATAACAGACTTTATTGATAACCTTGGATATGTCAAGAGCAATAACTTCTTGCCGAACCTTTCTGTTATATCAGTTTACAAGTCAGCAAATAGAAAGATTGAAATATTAATTGTCAAAGAGTCATTAGACTCAAGATAAAATATTAAAAGTAACAATTTATTAAAAGTTTGTTTATAAAATATTTTGACTTAAAGAAATCTTGGTGGTCCTCAGAGTTTTTAAAAATTTAAATCGCTCTTTTTAAGTAGAAAAGAAAACAAATTTCAGAAATGATTCCAGGCCACCAGACATAACTTCTAGCTAAAGTTTTCAATTTACTCACTTCTGGATTAACTCATGTAACTCTTTAAATAGACTATTGCAAAGAAAATCACAAAAAGAATCCCAGTCAGCTCTAAGGTAGTAAGCTCAGTAGTAAAAAGCTCAGCTAGCAGGTATCACTAGGTATTCGGTCAGCTTATAAGGTAGCAGGTAAGGTAGCAGTAAAATCACAAATAGAATTGCAGTCAGCCTTAAGGTAGCAGTAAAAATGTGATTTTTTTTAGTTAGCTTTTTTTTTTACTTTTTCTCAATTTTTTTACTTTCCTCAATTTGATTTAGTTTACTTTGTTGAAAACTTGTATTAAATTGTTACCTTACAGAACCAGTTTTGAAAGTCAAAAAATCACTATTCTCGGTCTTTGGTATCCAGGAGTTCTGAAAATTCAAAGTTAAAAAATTCAGGACTATTATATATTGTTGTAAAATGCAGATAAGGGTTCCTTTATAAAAAATAATAGGTTCTCAGTCTTATTATCTTAAAAAAAATTTCACATTGTAGTATATGTTTCTCAACATTTTTTTCATAAAGAAAAAGTATAAAATTTTTTTTGAGCATGAACTGAACTACCTAAATGAGAGCAAGCGGAAACTGAGCACAAGCTAGGATTTAGCAATAGAGTTTCACAAAATACAAATCAAGAAGTAATAGTAAACAATTCTATTCATCTGGAAAAAAGTCACAAAGTATCCATCTGAGTATGAAATTAAAAAATACTTCAGAACCAGCAGAGTTTCTATAGCCAAGCCATTTAGTGATTCTTCAGAAATAGCAGAATTAATGATTCTATAGCCAAGCCATTTAGCATGATAAGCATTAAATTTACAAATAACAACAGTATTGGTTGAGAATAATAAGGAATAGGTGAAAGACTTTGATCAATTTGATCAGAAATAGCATTGAGTAGATTGCAGTCTTAGAATAGAGTGCAGTTTTAAAATAATATTGAGTAAAAAAATTTATCTATGTAATATATCTATAGCAATAAAGCCAAATTACCTAAAAGAATAGTTAGAAAGTTTCAACCTGATTTTAATACAAATAGATGAATGGGTACATAAGTAAATGCCCAGCCTAAGCATATGTCTATTGGAAACTTTAAGAATCAAACAGTGAGATCTGAGGATGAAGCATTTTGAAACAACTTGAATTTAACAAAGAGCTGCGATAAAAAAAAAGTGAAAAAAAGAGATTTAACTCATGAATTCTTACTTTGAAGATCACAAATATTTGTAAAGGATCAAAATAATTTGGTGCGTTTTTTTTTAGTTATTATAATTTATATTTTTTTAGTTATTATAATATTATAAATTCTTGTTTGTTTAATATTTCAAGTTACTTTACTACTGTTTTTAATTAATACAGAATTTATATAATTTCACAATATATAACTCAGTTTTATATTGTGCATGACACCATAAGCAATAACCTATGCAGATGTTTTGATAAATTATTTTTTTTTTCAGTTTATAAAAATATTTTTTGATTATTTTTAGATAAAAAGTTAAAAATTATTATAAAACGTCAAAGAAACCTAAATTATAATTAATCTAATAAATTTATAATTAATCACATTTTTTGCTCTGGCAAATAATATTTGTTCTACTAGATATATTCAAAAGTTTTTGAAAATGCTGCAATCGACAGTGAGTAAAACATTCAGTTTTAATGTACTAGTACAAATAAAAATAGGAAAACAACTGGATCCCTGAATCCCTGCTGAACATTAAAGGTTGAAGAGAAGTCTATTATACTCTCATGTAAACAAAATAGACAAAAAAAAAATCCAAAAAGAAACACCTAACTTCTATGCTGCTCATAATAGAGTTATTTCTAAAATCTTGTTTTAAAAAACTGTGCGTAACTGTACTTAACTGTATGTAACTGTATTTAACTGTATGTAATTGTAACCTTGTTTGACTTAAATGATAAAGGTAAATGATACAGCCAAAACCTCCTGAAAAACAATAAAACCAAAAAAAAAAAAGGCTTTAATTGGCTTTAGCACATAAATATCCCAAGCTTGACTTGGTCAGAAAATAAATCACGATATAAATAAATGTTTTTAATGCTAGCAAACATTTTTATTTGTTTTAGGATATAATTCCTGAGTGGCAGTTGGCTGCTTCAAATGTTTTAGTGGCATTAGGTGTAAATTTTTGTCAAGAAGTAATGATTGAAATGCTTCAAAAAGTTACTCCAGGACAGCTACCGCACTACTTTGTTATATTAACTCTTGCAAATTTAGCTAAAGAAAATGGTTTGTTGTTATATTTGTATTATGTAATACAGATTTGTATAGTGTTATATGTATATATATATATATATATATATATATATATATATATATATACATATATATATATATATATATATATATATATATATATATATATATATATATATATATATATATATATATATATATATATATATATATATATATATATTGACATTTTTTAACTGTATAGATATTTTAAAATAAAATTTCTTTTTATGGGTTTTTTAGCTCTATTTGTTAAAGATATAATTCTTTAATATCATATTTAATATTTATTTTTACGATATTTCAAGGGAATATTGATACCCTCGTTATCAAGTATATTAAAAAGCCATTATAAAAAATAAAAACGCTTCATTATACAAAACTGTTTAAAATATCGAAACAATACTCTTTGTAAGAGCTTCTTTTTAAAATATTTTTTAAGAGTTTTTTGTGATGTAAGTATTGGTACTTGGGTTTCCAAAATGTCCTTTTCATATAATCACCATTATCTCAGTTTAGACTGTTGTTGCAAAAGCTTCCTACGTTTCTTGTTATAACTATTCATTTCTATTCTTAAGATATTGCGACCATTCCAGTGAAAATTTCCCTAACAAGTTTTGAAATGTTCAGCTACAGCTGAATTTTTTCCCCTTTACCTTGTGCAATTGTTTGATTTTGACATATCTATATATATCCTTTTGTGATAATGATCTTAACCCGGATTATGACAACTATTAATGACATCATTTTGGAAACTCATGCTCCAATACATTTGTCACAAAATACTCTCTTAAATTAAAAACTCTTTACAATAAGAGTTGTAAATTTTAACAGTTATGTATAATATTTTATTTTTTATAACAGTTTTTAATATACTTGATAACAAGGGTATCAATATTCCCTTGAAATACTGTAAAAATAAATATAATTTTAAGTAATAAAGTTAAATCCATAAAAAGAAGTTCAAAAGACCTGCTTCAAATTGTGATTTAATTCGAAACTAAAATAGGTGATTGGCAGGTCTCTATTATATATATATATATATATATATATATATATATATATATATATATATATATATATATATATATATATATATATATATATATATGTATATATATATATATATATATATATATATATATATATATATGTATACACATATATATATACATATATATATACATATATATATACATATATATATATAATATATATATATATATATATATATATATATATATATATATATATATATATATATATATATGTATATAGGTATAAGTGCTAATAATTTTGCTTTAGTGTTTGGTGTTGTTCCGTTTTTAAAAGATATATTTAGCAGAATGTTATCAATGTTAGGAACTGTTAAAGCAGATAACATGAGATGGGTCTTAGCTAAATGTGAGTACAAAAAAATTACAAATTGTTCATAAACTATAAAAATATGACAAAATTTATCTTTAGAGAACATTGAGATAGAAGGAGAAATGAATAACTGCTGCCTTAAGTTAATATGCAATACTTGCAAATGGTGAAAATTAAGGTTATTGCACCAAAAGTCCTAATGTCAATTTTTTTGTTAAGTGTACTGGATAAAAATATTGTAATTCGTCTAGAATCTGCCAAACAAAGAGTATATACAGACAGTGCTTGCATAAACTGAAATGTAGCTTTTTAAATGCAAATTAAAGTATTAAAGTAAACTGTAATATAAAAAAAATATTTAACATAATTGTGACTAAAAACTTACATTACAATTTATATTAATGGGTATATTAGTTAACCAATCATATAAGAATAAGTTAAAACATCAAATGAGGGGGCGATATCTCATAAGATTTTTGTAAAATAATATTTAATAAAAAAAAATGTTTCACATAAAAAAAAAAGGTTTTTGTAGATAAAACGTTCTTTGAGAAAATATCTTTTTGGTTGGTGAAAAAATAACTTCACCAATAATTGACATTACCTTTGACATGAGGTCAAGTAAATAGTATTTTTCTTTGATAGGAATTCTTTCATTTCACTTATTGTTAATTTTTTTTCTTTTTGCTATTTTTTTCATTTTCTAATTTCTTTTACTCTAGTTTCTCTCTTTTTAAAAGTTTTTGAATTAATAAATAATAATTAACAGCTCTAGATTATTTTTTCTCTATTTTGCAGTATTTTATTCAAGTATCTTACAATATGTTAGAAAACAAAATTTTATTTACTTGAACAACCTGATTAATAAGTAATTAAAAAATAAAACTTAAATGTTTAAAAATGACAAATCCCTAATATTTTTTTTAATAATTTTTTTTTTGTTAATTTAGTTAAAAGCAACTTCAAGTATAAAGTTTGAAAGTAATTTTTTTTTTTATATATAAAACAAATTGTAAAGTCTAATTTTGAGTAATCGTTCAATTTTAATAAAAATTAAAAAAAAATTTAATTTCTTTTTTTTTGAAATTAAAAATTTTTTGCTATTTATGGCAGTGTGAATTCATCTGATTACTAAAGTTTTATTTATGGCAGTGTAAATTCATCTGATTGCTAAAGTTTTATTTATGGCAGTGTGAGGTCACACAAGAATCAGATTATGATTCTGATTGCTAAAGTTTGAATTTAAATTGATATGGCTTTAAGGACCCAAAAATTATATATTTTAATAACTTGCAAAACATAGGCATAAAGGTCAAAAAAGGATTTTCAAATTTTTTTGATTATGCATCTTATAGATTATTATATTAATAGGTATTGGATCATTTAGTGAAGCTATTATAGAGTACTGTGCCAACATTGAAAATGCTCCATATCCTGATATTGCAAAAGATCGATTTTATGGAGAAATATTCACTGCATTTGAAATAATGTTTAGTGTTTGGTTGGGTTCCTCAAGGGAGGGAAGAGTAAGTGAATTGTTTATTGTATATATCTGCCTATCTGTTTATTATATCTGTTTAAGGCTGAATCTAAATTGAGACTAAATAGAGGAGGGCAATTGTAATTGTATATAGTTGATTTTTTAAATTTTAATACTTTTGCTTTATTTTCATAACAACTCATAAGACCATATTAAATATCTCTTTCAAATAGGTCAAACACTTCAATACTTAGCTTTGCCAACTTTAGTTAATTTTGAGGGCATCAACTAAGTAAAGCATAATCAAACATCAATTTAAACTTTGACAAAGTTTTTTTTAAATTTTTTTCGCTATGGAATCACACCTGAATCAAATGTTCAATCGGTTTAGTTTTTTATTGTTACCAGCACAGTGTAGATCTCATTTTTTCAGTTGTTTCCATAAGGTTACTTATTCAACTCTTATCAGATTAGTCTCTTTTATAAGCAAGATTTTTTGAGTCTTTAATTAACAAATTACTAACATTCATCAGATTGCTAACATCCCATCTTTAATCTAATAACTTTCGCTGACAATCAATTGCTAACTACTGTAACTGAAAGATTTTATCGTGCATTAGATAAAGGAGGCGAAGCAAGGTCTATTGCTTTAGACATATCAAAAGTTTTTGATAAAGTTTGGGATGCTGGTCTTCTTCATAACCTTGCTTCGTATGATGTATCTAGGAAAGTTTTTAAGATCATTTCTATCTAATGGTGTGATATGCAGTAGTGGTAAAGTGCTCGCTTCATAAGTGAGAGGTTCCGAGTTCGATTCCCACCACATCCCTGGTAGTACCGCGCTCAACTTGTTTCTTCGCGCAGCGACCTTGTTCGTCAAGGTTCGTGTTTCAGAGTTATAGAGTTGAGAGAGGGTTATAACCACTATTAAGTAGCCTCCTCATCTGTAGTGACCTTCTCGGCCTTCTCGGAGGTGAATAACGAAAAAAAAAAAATCCTAGTATTAAAGTCATCCTCAAAAGCAAACATTCTTTTTCATTTCTAGTAACTTCTGGGATACCTCAAGGTTCTATCTATGGTACTTATCTATCTATCTTTCCTTATTGTTTATACATTAATCTACATTACTAATCTTCTTATAATGATCTTATCTTTAAAATCTTAAATCTTATTGTTGATTCAACTTTCTTGTCTTGACCAAATGTCATCACTTTTTGATTGCTTAGAACAGGCAGCTTGAACCTAATCTCTAATCTGTAACAGCTTGGGGCTTGTAGTAGCTTGTAAATTTCAGCTCCAATAAAATGAGTCTTCGAGTTTATGTCTTCTTGGATTATCCTTCGCTACTGACTTCTCATGGAAACCATGTATACAATCCTAATTAATATTTGTATAATTGCATCAATCGCAAATTTAGCATCTGCTAGCGTTGCTTTTCTTATAGTTGCCATTTTTTTACTCATGATTTCATTTTCTACCTCTGCAAATCTCTTACTTATTTTTGTATTGAATACTGTTGTCATATGGCTGGTTTTTCTAATGATGCTTATTTTCTTCTAGGTCTAAAATTGCATTGTAAATGTAATTGGGTCTGATTCCATTCCACCTCTACAAATCTTTTTTTACAAGTTACAGTTTGTACAGAAACATTTTTTTTTCAGCAAACATTATTTATGTACAAAAACTCACTTCTCTACTGCTTCAGTTGATTTTTTTCAAACAAAACCGTTATTTGGTCTTTCTTCTTTGGACTCAAGTCCCATATATAATTTGTCAATAATAATAATGATAATTTCAGTAGATTTCCAACAACACTTGTTTTTCTTTGTTTAGAAACAAAAGTAGAATAGATTGGATGCCATTCAAACACACTGAATTAAAAACTGATTGAGTAGTGCCAGTTATGAATGTTTTATCATCTGCTTATGTCATGTTTAAGAACTAATCAATTCAAAAACCATTTATGACCTAAAATTGAAGGACAGGTCTTTCAAAATTGATTTACAAGCATTTTACTTGATGTAAGTTCAAAAAATAATAAAAAAGACAATTTTGCCTCTTTGAAATTCAAAATTTTAAAATCCATAATAGTTTTAGCAGTACTGTATGTATAAATTACTTTCAAAAAAAAGTAGCAGTAAGTTTTTTTCTATATTTTTACATACATACATCAACTGATTTAGGGAGAATATGCAAGGGAGTAGCTGCTACATGAGCTGAGGTTTTAATTTGAGGCAGCAATAAATTTAAAAAATGTCTGTTTTTTTTGTTCATAAATTGTATATCTATATACTCTATTGCAGATGGTGCATATACAGTTATATATCTATACATCCCCTATAACATATAAAATGTGGAGGTCAAGAAAATTATCTTTCCTCGTAGAGGTAAAAAAACAACAACTAGTATCTCTAATAACTAAACATCTCCATTTTTAATAACTAAAAATTGATTTAAAAAATTAAAGAAAAAAAATGTTTGGAACACATGTCAAGATTTCATAACGTCATGTGTTTGATAATGTTAAAACATCTATCTAGTTTGTTATGAGTTTATAATTCAAAACATAAGTCCAGTTTGTTATTATACTTCAATTCAAAATATGCATATAGTGTGTGATAAAAATCGATTTCAATTTGTCCTGTTGTATTATGATGCTATGATTTAGAATTAATGATGATTCTATGATGATGCTATGAATTAGAACAAGTTCCAGTGTGTCATGGCAGTGAAACATAGTTTAGAAAGGTTGATTAAAGTATATAAAAGTTGATGTTTTTTTTTTTTAAAGAAATTGAATATATTTTAGCTAGAGAGTAATTCTAGTGCCATGGTCAATCTGGTTTGTAAAGTTGGTTATCAACATTTTTTTTCAGAAAAGTTTGCATATTAAAAAACATGAGGGGGCTGAAATTATAAAGATAATGATAATGATGACATCTTGATATTTCTATAATTGATGCAACATATTCAAAATCTTCTTTTTTATGTCTTTAGATGATTAGCGTGTGCTAAGTTTTTTTTATTTTGTTATTTTCTTTAATAATTTTTCAATTATTAATTTTTTATTAGTTTTGTCTCTATTTTTATCTGTTATTTTTATCTAAATTTGTATGGAATACTGCTGTCGTATTGATGCTTTTATGGCTGAAACCTTTATCTTTTATCTCATAGGCCAGTTAAGTCTTTTTACTGTGGTTATTGTCACATGTTCATTTTCATACTCTAAAATAATGTTTATAAAAATGTTTTAGGTAAGACTTGCAGTTATAGAAGCTTTTGGCTATATGTGTCACATAATGACTAAAGATAAGTTAGAAGAATATATTCAAAGGTTATTACATGGGATAACTGGTCTCTATAGAAGACATTCAGAACATCATATTTTGACTCAGGTATAAATTTTGTAAAATAATAGTTATAATAATAATTAATTTAAAAAAAAATTATTGAAAATATTTTAACTTCTTACAAACAAAATAGATATTAATTTAGACTGCAAATATAAATTAAAAAGAAATAAAAGAATATAAAAGCTGTAAAAAACATTCTCAATCATTTGTCAAACATTGTCATTATCTTACATGAGCATGAGATAACTTATTATCATGAGATCATGAACCTTACTTTAATATCCTACATAATAAATTTTGACTACAAATTATGATATAACTTTTGAAAATTTTGAGTAATTCAGTTGCACATAGAATAACTCAAAATTGCAGTTTTAATAAAAAACCGTTATTATCTAAAAAAAGTAAAATTAAAATTTAAAAAGATTGTGCTTAAAAAGATTTTAAAATTAAACTTGTAAGTAATGATTTTGAAAAAAATGACTTTTTAGTTTTATATAAAATAAAAACTTTTTTTAATTTTATTTTTAAATATTTATATAAAATATTTGAACTTTGATGCTAAATGTTGCATTCCATACACAAAGGAGAATGACAAGAGCAATAAAAGCAAATCATTTATGTCATCACAGTCGTTGCGACAAAGTATTTCTGAAGTGCACAATGTTTCTAGGTCAACTATATGTTGTATATTGATTAAAGATCTTGATTTACCAGTTGTCTAACCCTTACCAAACCAAACCAGCTGTTGAAGCCTTAAAAAAACCAATTCACATTGAAAAGAAACATAGGTTCTCTTAATAAGATAATACTTGTATATATTTCTGAAAGACAATAATAATATTTACTATTATTATTGTCTTTTTGAAATATATTCTAGTATTATTCAATCATAATGTCCTATAAGAAAAGTGATTCCTCTACTGAAAGAGTCAAGACAATCTGGATGAAGAATCTTGTAAGATTTTATGTCACATACGAAAAGAAGAACTGTTCCACTAGAAGAACAATCACTGGAAAATAACAGCTAAATATTACTAAAAATCCAAATTGTTGGTCATTATATGTTCCTTGGAGAATTCATCAAAGGGATACATGAATGCAAATTGAGAAAGAAGTAAAAAGTTTATGGGAAAAGAAATTAAATTTTCCACATTTATTAATTCAAGTCATATAAGCAAAACTAGATCAAGTGCTGAAGATGTACAATAAATGTGTAAAACAAAGAAAATACGTTCCATAAAATAAAGTTTTTGGCATCACAAAAAAAGATGATGAATGGCTCTGCAGTGAGGATAAAAGATTGTATCATCTTCAGATTAAAAGCAAAATACAGGTAGGGAACTATGGCTTAAAGCCTACTTCAACAACAGTAATGGCAGCAGAAACAGTGTCAACTTCCGAATCCGAGTTTAAGGCATGTTAAAAGAGTAAACAAAGAGCAGTTACAAGTGCTAAATCTAGATGGAAAAGCAGATACTATTGTTAAAGGTATAACAGCTATTCTTGATGTATAGAATTTATGGAAGTGTATAAAAATATTTGTAGCGGACATTAGGAATGTAAACATTGGAAGAAAGAATGGGATTGTCAGTCTGTTACGAAGATGTTTTACTGTAAAGAAACATAAAACTTGTTAAATTACCTTAAGTTAAGCTTTGCACAAAATGGCTTCTTTTTTTTTTTTCCTTCAAATTAATAAAAAAGAAAACATTTTTAAATCAATGATTTTATATATTTATTTATATATTTATATACATTTATCTAAGTACATTATTATGTACATTCTATTTATTTTGTTTACTGTTTTTATATATACTTTCGTTATATACATTTTTTAAAGGATGTTCATGTAAAACAATAAACTGATTTTTCCAGGTTAATTAACTGATAACTGAAAATCTTGATATAAATATTCATTAAAGGGATCCCAAATGTGCCGAGACAAGTTAACAACAATAAAACAAAATTGAGAAGTTTTGTCAATGTTAACAGCTTGTGCTAATATAAAACAACCTTGCCATGCTGTTTTATTATTGTTTTATTGTTGTTTTATTGTTGTTTTATTGTTGTTTTATTGTTGTTTTATTGTTTTATTATTGTTTTATTGTTGTTTTATTTCTGTTTTATTGATGTTTTATTGTTGTTTTATTGATGTTTTATTGTTGTTTTATTGTTGTTTTATTGTTGTTTTATTGTTGTTTTATTGATGTTTTATTGTTGTTTTATTGTTGTTTTATTGTTGTTTTATTGTTGTTTTATTGCTGTTTTATTGTTGTTTTATTGTTGTTTTATTGTTGTTTTATTGTTGTTTTATTGTTGTTTTATTGTTGTTTTATTATTGTTTTATTGTTGTTTTATTGCTGTTTTATTGTTGTTTTATTGTTGTTTTACACAGTTTATAACATTAAAAACATAAAACGCATTTAAAATAAAATGTGTTTTACTGTCAGTCTGAACGGGTATAAATCTTAGAAAATAAGTTTAGAGTTAATTAAACTTACGAAAAAAAAATTATTCATTAAGATATTAGCAAAAACCTTTCAGTTTTTTTTATAATTTTGCAATCATTGCTAAAGCCTTATAATAGGTTTACGATTTTTTTTTTTAATATTTTTTTTTTTGTGAATGTGTGTTCACGTAGAGGTTTTTTTAAATGATTTAATTTACGCAGGAGCTTGGGTTTTCCATTTTTTTAATTTGCGCTTATAATAAAACTTTTCCCCTGGATTTCAGTTAATGAAGCGTTTAAGTTCACTCTCGAAAAAATGAGAAATGCAATTAAACATTGACTTTTCATAAACATCTACTTTTGTTAAAAAAAACACACGAAATTTTTAACCCACAAATTTTTTTTTATATATTATTATTACCAAAGTTCTTTGTTTTTTAGATTTTGTGAATGACTTGTTTTTTAACTACCCACTTCTTTCTGTTAAACTAACAAAGTATTCTTAAATGATTCATTAAAACTTTTCATTGTTTAACAAATTAAAATAGAATGTTACCATTTTTTTACCTAACATATTCAAAAAGGGAAAACCCAAACATAAAAATATAATTTTAACAACAATAATTTTTTTGACGTCAAAGATAAAGATTTTAATCAAACCAGATTTCTGTTGGTAGAAAAAATCAACAAGTTGGAACTTTACTTTTGCAAAAAACAAAATGGAATCAAAAAATAAAAAGTGCTTTGTTAATACTTTGATAACTAATTTGTTTTAAAAATTTTAATTCTTAATTCTAAGTCTTATATTGTTTTTAAGATATGAACTTTTTCTCAACATTTTCTTGGGATCCCATTAATAGAAATAATTGTTCTAATCCATATTAATATTTCATCAATTAAGTTTATTTCTTCAAATCTAAAATGTAATACGCTTTAGAAACATATTTTATGTCCAATTGTTATAGGTAAGACTGCAATTCAATGCAAATAATAAAACAAAAAATAAAAAATAATAAAATGTTTCAAATTTCAAAATTCAATGCAAATAAGACTGCAATTCAAAAATACATATAAAATAATGAATAATAAAAAATGATAAAAAAGTGTTTCAAATATTTTATCACTTCTTGTAAAAAGATTGAAAATCCACAAGATTCTACATGATTTCTCAAGAATTCAGTTTTTAAATCATGAAACAATTTTTTTTTTAGATATTTGATTTTCAAGTAGCAGCTTACAAGTGATTTTAAATGATTTTGTAGTAACAGCTTTTGGTTTTGCTTTTTTAAGGCTTTTTAAAATTTAAAGGTTTTAAGATTCGAACCTCGATTACTAATAAACATATTTGTATTAAACCTAAATTTAAATATTTCAAAATTTTTTTCAATTTGCTGTTTTTTGAAAGATAGAAAAGATGCTTGATTTTATTAAATGATTTTTTGTATGATTTTTTTTATTGTAAAATTAAAAAATAGTTATTAATTAAAAATTGTATTTTTTTCAAAACAATATGTAAGTTATACAATTTTTGAACTGTGCACCAGTTACATAGTTACACAGTTTTTGTGCAACAGATGTGACTGTTTTTGAGTAGTATTTAACTTCTGTGTTGCAACGGAGTTTTTAATTGTTGAAAATTGTTATTGAACAGTTTTATACAAAAGTGTTGTTGAACAGTTATTATTTTATTCTTCTTAATTTAAAAATTAATTCTTAATTTATATGATTGTTTATAGTTGTCATTATTTTTAGTCTCTTTGTTTGATTTTAAATGCTGCGAGTTGTGATAGTTCTCTAATGCTTTTACCATTACTCGACCTGATAATGAATGGACTTCATGCGCAGGTATCAAGTAACACTTTGTTGTTTTTTGCATAAAATAAGTATGTGTACATTGTTTTCATTTTATGTGTGTGTATATACATTAATATATATTAAGCACTGGCTGTAAATATATATTAGCACTGGTGTTTTGATATATTCTTATATAATTTTGATATATTCTTATATAATTTTGATATATTCTTATATAATTTGATATATTCAAGATGTAATTTGGCATATTCAAGACGTGGTATATGTTGTTTAAAGTGTGTGCCACAAAGTTAAGTGCCTGCAGCGGAAAACATTTTTTAGCCTTCCTAACATGCAATGGGCTGTGGATGCTCTTTCTTCAACTTATACTCTGACTTTCAAGTCAATTGACACAAGAATGTTGAGATCACATTTAATGATATTGGGCTGTAAACTTTGTTGTGTCTCAGGCATTTTTTATATGGATTCTGTTTGAAGTTTGTTGAGTTAAGCACAGTAAGTTGCTGTCCTAATTGTAGCTCCTAGTACAAAATACTGTACCTGTCCCACCAAATTAAAGCAACAGCTTTTTGGGGTATAGGTTGTAATTTTTAGGGTGTAGGATTTATTTTTGCAGTTGATTTTGTGGTTTTTCTAGCCCTAGTTACTGTTTAACCCTAGTTACTGGAACTTATGTAAAGTATTAAATCAATTCTCAATCTCTGTGATGGTCAAGCCATTGATACAAAAACAAAAAGTTCAAAATAGGTGTTTTTTAGTTCAATCATTTTGTAGTTTTCTACAGCATCATAAACTCATCCAAGTTTACCTGCTTTGTCAGGGTGCATCAAACGTCTCCCACTTTTTAAAAAAAACTTTTCCTTGTCTGTTCCTGTTCTGATCTGATATTCTTAAAAGTTTTTTATTGGTACTCACAACAGTTAAATTTTTTTAAAATGGAACTGGATTTAGGAAAGCTACCTCAAGCCTGAATTTCACTACAAGACCCTAATTTTACCAATTTTTTTATTGAAAAATAAAAAGTTGATTTTTTTTAGGAATATTTTAAGAATTTTATATGTAAGTATTTTATTTGTATTTTTAGGCATGCTCAGAAATAGATCTTGCAAATCCTTTAGGCATGAAAAACAAGAATGAAGTTTTGCGTTGTTTTCAAGTTCTCAGTATGTTTTTTTTTTTTTTTAATGTTTAAGTGACATAAAAAAAACAGCAACAAATAAAATAAAAACAAGATAATATAAATAGATAAAATGACTAAGAAAAAAAAGACAGAAAAAAAAAAAAACTACCATAAACTAAATACTAAGTTAAAAGTTTTAAAATGTTCGAAAATGGAATTTTACTACCAATAAAATTTTTTTTTTTTAACTTTAATTATTTTTGTACACTGTTCATACTGTAATTTTGTGCTTAGTTTAAACTGTCTATATTTTTGTATGTTGTTTACTTTATAATGTAACTGTGTGCCCTGTTTGCATTGTTTTTTTTGTTTGTTATTTTTTTGTTGTTGTTGTTTTTTGTTTTTCTTGTGTATTGTTTATTTGGGCATTGTAGTGAATAGTTTATATTGTTATATGTTTTAGTGCATTGTTTGCATTGGTATGCTTTTTTTTTACTTTAATGTTGCCAACTTTGTAAATAATCAAAACTATTGTTAACACATGAACACATGATGAATGTACAAGAATATGTCATTATGACATAATATACCTATTATTTGTTAATTTTGATGAACCATTACTTAGTTACCATTGTCATAATTTAAAATTGTAGTTTGAGTTAGTTTTGATTTGTTATGGCATGGTATATAAGGTATGGAATTACCAAAACAGAGGACCGCTTTAATGCCCACTTTCTGAAATCCTTGTCTGAGTGTTAAGCTTAATTTAGTGTCTGAGTGTAAGGCTCAATTTACCTCAACACGGTAAAATAACTAAATTAGATGTTTTTGTATAAACGGTAAAATAACTAAATCAAATATTTTTGTATTTTCAAGGCTTCACAGACTTTTTGTCCGTGAAGCCTTGGAAATACAAAAACATCAATGTTCTCCAATGTATGGTGGTATGAATTTGGACAATGGACAATATGTTAAAACAAATTTTTGGACTTCGTTTTTTTTCATACTTAAGTAAAAGAAGCCATTATAAAGGTGACGTCAAAATTAAAAAAATTTTTTTGTTGTTATTTAATGGTCACAATTTTTTTTTTTTGTAATTGTATTATATTATATGCCGATGATGCCGGTGCCTATAATCCGGCGAATATTTCAAATAAATTAAATTATTTAGTATTGAGAGAATTTGTATTATCTGATGTTTTAAGTTAGTTTATATATGTATATATATATATATATATATATATATATATATATATATATATATATATATATATATATATAATATATATATATATATATATATATATATATATATATATATATATATATATATATATATATATATATATATATATATATATATATATATATATATATATATATATATATATATATATATATATATATATATATATATATATATATATATATATAGGCCTTGGCGGGAAGCGAGAGCTTTAGCTCTTGCCTGCACTCTACTAAAACAGTTTACGGGAGCAATTTATAGCTTTCACAAAAGTATAATTTTTTCTCTCAAAAGTATAATTATCATGGTAACTAAAATGAAAAACACAGTCATTAAAAAAAGAAAAAACTAAATTCATAATAAACTGTAATGCTTTTTAAAAGGCATGGTTGTAAATTATTGCATAATAATTATTATTTTATGTAATGAGTTATATTTTATATATTAATTACTTTAATATATTATTCATGTTTAATGTAGAATTTTTAATTGTTGTAATAATTCTTAAAATCCCTGCATTCTGTTACATTTTTATTACAATAAGAAAATATAAAACTTTTTTATAAGCAGTAAAAACAACACTTCTAAAGAATTTTTTTAAGCTGCAATTAATTAGTAAGTGACCAAGGCCCTGGCTAAAAATGAAACTTTTTTCAAACTGTGCCTTGGCCCCAGCCCCGGCTAAACTATAAGGGTTGATAGCCGGGGCTAAAAAAAATTTACAATACTTTATATATTAAAATTTTAATGCTTACATTTACTATTTATTAAATACTGGCATATATTTGTATATTTTTAAACTCTAATTTACTACCAACAAAATTGCAAGCAACCACTATTAAGTTATGAGCTACTTTAAAATAAGGAATAAGTAAAAATACTAGGAAAGGGTTAACTGAAGACTTGAAAAGTTGTATTTTCTATATGTTCTAAAAATATGAACATGACTAATAGTTATAAGGTTTTTTGATGTGCAAGGAAAAAAACTGGATTAATAAAAGTTTTGATACCATGAAGGGACAGATACAGTAATAGAAACCATGTTAAAGCATGATTACTTCCTTCAATAGCGTTACTTTTAAGTAAAATAATTAAGTACGTTATCGAAGAAAGTAATAATGTTTTAGCATGGTTTTTTCATGCGTTTGGAAAAATGTGCAAATTTTACTTTAAATGAATACATTTGCAATCCTTTAAAAGAAATCATGCTTAAACATTATGATTGCTTTTTTCTATAGCGTTCTTATTTTTTTTAATTTTCTTATTTTTCTTAAAGAGAAGTAATGTTTATTTACATATTAAAAACACTTTTAAAACTTTGAAAAGAATTTTTAAGTTTTGCTGAAATATATATAATCTTATAAAATGTATAGAATTACTATGTTTTTCATTTTTTATTGTGTGTTTAATAGCGCCAGTAATATAATATTTTTATTAACTTATTATTAATATATTATTATATAATAAGTTAATAAAAATATATTATTTATATATTATTTATATATTATTTTTAAAAGTTTTAAAAAAGAAATGCCAAAACAGCTTTTATTTTATTTTCAGCTTATTTTATTTAAATTTCTTCAAATTTATACCTTTTTTATTTGTAAATAAATCTAGTGAACTAATTTGAGAAAAATTCATTATTTCGTATCAATGGGTAACAATTTACAATCCTTAGGTCATTGCATATTAATTAATTATCATTAATTTGCGCGCATTTTTCAAATGGGTAAAAAATTGTTTAGAAAAAATAAAAAAATTGATTAAATTTAATAAGCATTGTTGGTAACTTATTAACTAGAATAAAAGTTATTTAAAAATAAAACTTCCTTATATGACATATATCTCTTAAATTAGATGTTCGTTGTTAAACAAAGATATGATTGTCAACGTTTATTTAAAAAAAACGATTTGTCACTCCTAGCATATAACGAGTATAAAACTAAGTTATGAATTTAATTAATGAATAAACAGATAGTTTGTGCAAAATCCAAAAGCTCTCATAAGAAGCTGTTTAAAGGAGCAGCTCGCACGGCTGGTCATGTTCGTTTTAGGAGAGCTTTTCACTGCTCTCGCACTAATTTCTTCCCACCGAGGCCTGTATATATATATATATATTAGGGTGTTTAAAAAATTTTTTTTTGAAAATAAAAATGTGGAAAAGTTCATTTGTTATCATTATGTATTAGTAGCTTATAGTGAAAATTTCAGCCTTCCAAATCAACTCTAAGGTAAAGAAGGTGGTTTTAGGCAATTTCTATATAATAGAATTTTTTCCCTAATATTATATTTTAAAGTTCCAAATATAGATAGTTATAAATTTAAAACATTTACAAAACACTAGTTTCAATTTAATACATATCTAATAGAATAAGGAAAATACAGATTTTGTGTGACAATTTTATTTCAGATTTTTCACAATTAGGTTAAAAAGCAACAAAAACACGATGATACTTATTAGATATTCTTTGTAACTTTCTTGGATTTTGGATATTTTATGGACAACCTAGAAAATAAACTTAATAATAATAAATAACTTAATAAACTAATAAATAAACTTAAAATAACTAATAATAAATAAATAATAAATAAACTTAAAATAACTTAAAATAACTAATAAATAAACTTAATAATAATAAATAATTTAATAAACTAATAAATAAACTTAAATAACTAATAATAAATAAATAATAAATAAACTTAAAATAACTTAAAATAACTAATAAATAAACTTAATAATAATAAATAACTTAATAAACTAATAAACTTAAAATGGCAGGTTATTTTGCAAAATAATAAAATAGTCAAAGTTCTAAAATTCCAATTTTTTAGTTTAGTTTATTAAATAAAATGATATGGAAATACTTAAAATGGTTTAACTGACATTATTGTATAGCATGCATGTACATTGGGTAGGGGAAGGTGTTTTTAGGTGTAAATTGCTAGGTGCAATTGATTTCCTTTTTTTTTATTAAAAAAAAGCATGATATGTGTTTGCTATTCTAAATTGCCTCATTTTTTAAAAACGACCCCCTCCCCCTAACAATTTACGTACTATGGGTCCGTATAACAATGTTTAGTAATTACCTGAAGAGTTTCCTGAAGTCTATCCTTGTTTTGTGCCCTTCCAATAAAGTACTGGAGCAGCTTGATTTGACATTCTGCCTGGTTATTTACCACTGTCAGCTGATTTTCACAAGCAAAGAACATTTGCAAGCAGCTATACCTATCTCCCTCCACAGCAAATTTTTTTTTTTTTTTTGTTATTCACCTCCCCAAGGCCAGGAAGGCCACTACAGGTGAGGAGGCTACTTAATAGTGGTTATAACCCTCTCTCAACTCTATAACTCCGAAACACGAACCTTGATGAACAAGGCCGCTGCGCGGAGAAACAAGTTGAGCGCGGTACTACCAGGGATGTGGTGGGGATCGAACTCGGAATCTCTCGCTTATGAAGCGAGCGCTTTACCACTACACTACTACCGCATATGCTCTTCCTTAGTGATTTCTTGGAGAAAAAAGAGAAGATAACTTTGCTCAGTGACAAAAAATTGTGATTGAAATTTTATTCTATAAGTACATGACACAGAAATGACAGCACACATGCTAAATCTTCTGATTTGACTAATAACTTATTCTGAAAACATATTGAAGTAAATGAATTCTGGTCTTTGTTGGTTTTACATGTGTTTGCTATTGTAGTCCACAATGCACGTCTTCAATTTGCTACCATAGTTAGGATTACTTGGGTCTCTTTTGAATCTTTTCCAGTGTTCAGCAAATGAGTGGTGAAGTGCTTCTGTTGACTGCTCACTGTAAGGTCCAAGTGCAGTGTGCTTCATTTCAATGAATTCTTTGATGCGAAAGAAGACTGCATGCACCTTGGGCATCACTTGGGAAACATTTGACAAAGGCAGATATGAGGTTCGAAATGCATTAATTTTCACTGCATAGTGTGGATCAAGCTCTTGTCCAAAGCAGGCAGTCACAACTGTTCCAAATTTTCGAAGGACATCAATGATACCAATAGCTTGGAATGCACAGTCAGTTTCTGCTAGTTTTTGAAGGAGATCAACATTCTTCAAAAGCTTGTGGCATTCATTGCCAGCAAATTGACTTCCATGATGGGTTGTAGTTGAATGTTTAGGAGTCTTGATCAATCATCAGCTTTGGGCCAAATGTCTCTTAAGGCCTTCAACAAGTGATTGACAACCCCAAGCATCAGGTGTAGCTCCATGGGAGGTATGAGATCAAAAACGAGCTTTTGGTCAGAAAGATCAGTCAAAGGCATATGAATGACATTCTTGTAAAACTTTGCCTTTTTCAAGTCCAATCCTGCAGATTCTCTAAAGCTCTTTCTGATAGAGCCAAAAGTCCTAAGCTGCCCAGGAAATGAAAGATATTGACAATCAGCAGTACACCATGTGCAAGGGTGAGTGCTGGAGTGTGCTTGTAAACCACAGACAATGTTTGCAACCTTTAAGTCACAAGAAATGAAGAAGTTTGTCGAGTTGGCTTGAATCAATGAAAGCAATTGTCTGATGTTTTCATATGTTTCTGACATGTCTTCTGCAACAGCAACCAAATGCTGTCGTTTAACTCCACTATCTTTGGTATGTGGTGCAGTGAGCGATCGCTTGCTTGGGGGAGAGTGACTGATACCACTTGTGTCAATTATTCCCAGACTGACTTTCAGGAATCCACCTCCACCATCTATTCCAAGCTTGACAATGTTGTCAGAGAATGATTGTCGAGACTGTTGAACTTCATTCAAAAGCTTTTTCAGGTCATTGTAATGAACAACAGTTTTTGACTTTTTGGTGTTTGAAGCTTTTTCAGTTGACATGTCAATGTCAGTTTGTGTGAAAAGATCTGATAAATGTCTTCCATCAGGCATCAAACTTTGCATGAAAATTGCTTTCAATAACTTTTTTTCTGCTGACTTGATTGATTGTTGATGCAAGTTTTTTAACACCAGAGTTTGAAAAATTAGTATTCACCTGAACAGTGACAAGGTCTTTCACTGTCATGATTGGAGCATTGTCAAAAAGTTTTTTGGCACTGGAAGATCCTAAAATGTAGAACAATTAGTTGAATAGTGTAACAAAGCTTAATAAGATCTAAATTTTATTAAACCAATTTGACAATAAATTTTAAATGATGTGGGGTTCTATTATTTTTATAGTAAATTTTATATCTTATAAAATTAAAATGATATTAACAATTTACCTTTTGTGATGGGGAGAGGTCTTCCACTATGTTGTGCAACTCTGATTGTTCCATGTGGAAATACATCTTTTGAAGAAATCACCAAAGATGTAATCTGTTCTGCCAATGTTTGGTCTTCTGTCACAAGGGTTTGCATATTTTTTTAAAATGTTGCCTGATTGCACTCATGGGGAAGGCCTTTGCCTACAAGAACAAGACACTCTGAGTATCTTCTGTAAGTTTTTGCTGCTGATGATGGCATCGGATCAGTACTGAGTGGATGCTTTTCATTCAATTTTAGTCTTCCAACATTGCAAATAAGACAGTCACAGTTTTGTTCTCGTGTCTCAGGTCTGACTTGAATGCTCTTGTAGTTAAAGATAGGTGGCAAGAAGACAGGCTGGCCAGAATCCCTTTTCCTCAGTTTCACTCTACAATTCTCACATACTCCCTTTGGGACTTGAGTATCAGAGAAATCAATTGGTTTATCAAGTAGAGAATGAAGTTTTTCAATGATGAATGTTGTCACTTGTCTATCACATTTTTGAAAGCACAAGAAGCAGACAACCTTCCTGTTGTCTACATGTGATCTTGCAGAATTTGGCATTTTAAAAAATGTAAGTCTTTCTAAAATTCACCAAACTAAGTTTTTGAGCACTTTAATTTGAAGTAGCATTTTCCCAGAATTTTAGTTTGAGCACATTGTAGGGTTGTGCTGTTAGTATTTGAGTCAAATATGCTTATGGTTTTAGATAGATATAATAAGTGAATTCTTTTACATAATTTTCAACAGAAAAACATGCAAACTAGCTTTCCTAATATACTGTCAAATTATTGCCTATATTTTGTGACAATCAACTTGATACAATGCTTTGCAATCTAATAATGTGCTGTAATTAATTTAAAAGTCATCTTTTAGTTTTAATAATACTGTAAAAATGCAAAAATATTGTTCACTGTCATTTCAGTAAGATGTGCTAATAGAATAAATTTCAATCGCAATTTTTTTTCTCGGGCGTGATTTGTTGATTTCAGTTTTTACATTTTTGGAATCAGGAATGTGTGTACTTTCATCCCTCCAAAGGATTTTTTGGGAAAAGCGGGTTGAATTTTTTTCTAAATTTTTTAACGGTGAGGAACTTGAGTTGCCATAGGACTCTTCAGAAAGAATAGGCCATAGAAAAACAATGTAATTTATAGCAGTGTTTATGTTCTTGAGAGTAGCAGGCACTACTGTTTTTAAATCATTCGGATGATAGTTCTGTATCATCTGCAAGACTGTAAATAGGTCTGATAGTTCTGTATCATCTGCAAGAAGGTAAAGACAGTCACTCAAAAACCTGGCCTCATGGTGAGATTCCGACTGCTTGAAGAAGAAATTAGGTATATCTGTACCCAGAAAGTAAGCCAGTAGCTGGAAAAAAGACTTATAGTCTTCTCTCTGGAAGGTGTTTCTCTGAAGTGCTGTGGCGCAAATTTCTTTAGTTTCAACTGCAAGTGGGTGCAAAAAAGTACCTGGTCTAAATGGATCCTGAGACCATTAAAGTTTGACAATTCTTTATAATCTGTATATTTGCAGCCATAGCTTTTTAAGTAAAATGAGGTGTTTGCTTGGACTTTTTGTCATGCCAAAAACAAGTTCCGTGACATGGATACTGTCTCTCATATATGTGGTGTCTGCACATTAGCCAGAGAACAGGCCTCCTTAAAGCATGAACAATAACATTCTTTATAGCTTCTTGTTCTTTCCTGTGTTGCTAGCTGTTGTGTCAGCACACACCCCAATGATTTGATCTGATAGCTCATAGTATTCGAAGATATTTTGAATGGCTATATCCTGGTTGCTTCCCATGGAGCTTTTAATTTTCAAAATGCCAGGCAGAAAATCTAAAGGGCCAGCTTCAGGAAAAGAAACACTTATACCTATCCTTCCATGACTTGTGAAAATTGCTTCTTCACTGGTGTACTGTCTTACAATTTTAGTGTCAAAGTGAATCACTAGCTTTTAGCCTCTTTGTTCATGTTCTGCTCTTGGATGATCTGGGCTTCTGACTCTACTGCAGTGTGTGCTTTCCTGGTCAGAGTTGATCTTGAAATCTTCAACTCCTCAATGTTAATACCGCCAACTTTATAAAGAGATGTTTATCAACAGGTTCCTGGTCGAACACTAATAAATTATCTTGTCATGATTGGGATCCAATTGTTTAGGAGTTCATCCATACTTAGCTTAAGACTAACTTTTCTCCTGAAATGTTTTGGGTCTTTGTAGGAGGCATTAAAGCGTCATCAGAGTCTGGAAGGCTATCACTGTCTGTGTACTAGAAAACTTCAAACTCTCATGTTCTAGTTCTTCTACATTCTATTTATTCTTCTCCTCTTGATTCTTATTTTCTCCACAGCCAATCAAGCATTTTTTTGAAATGTGTTATCAATACCCACCATCTTGACCATGGGTCCTTTGAGGTAGTGCTTTAGGAATTCAATGTCCTCTTTTTGAGCCTCTTTGTTCCTCATTGCATCACTCTTTATCAAGTTAAAGATGTTGAATGCCTTATGAATTGTGAATAAGAAGTTGCTTTCATTTAGAAAGTTGTTTACTTCCTTGTAGTAGCTTTCTTCTAGTAGACTTAGAGTCTTGAGTCTTTTTAGGGATTGGTACTCATTGATCTTGTTTGTAATTTTGTTTTGGATTTGCTGCTCTGTGAGTTTGTATTTGTTGTCAAATCCAGCTTTGCCCCATAAATTTACTAGTTCTCTCAAAATGCAATCACCTCTGATTGTCTGTCGCCAACTCTCTTCACACTTTCCTTCTGCTAACTTGCTGCATTTCAGATAACTTTATATATATTATATAAATAACTTTATAATATATATATATATATATATATATATATATATATATATATATATATATATATATATATATATATATATACATATATATATATATATATATATATATATATATATATATATATATATATATATATATATATATATATGTATATATTTATCTATATATATAAAGTTATTTATATAATATATATTTTTTTTGTTATTCACCTCCTCAAGGCTGAGAAGGCTTCTACAGATGAGGAGACTACTTAATAGTGGTTATAACCCTCTCTCAACTCTATAACTCCGAAACACAAACCTTGATAAACAAGGCCGCTGCGCGGAGAAACAAGTTGAGCGCAGTACTACCAGGGACATGGTGGGGATCGAACTCGGAACCTCTCGCTTATAAAGCAAGCACTTTACCACTACACCACTACCGCACACACACATATATATATACATATATATATATATATATATATATATATATATATATATATATATATATATATATATATATATATATATATATATATATATATACACCCTTAGGTAGTTAGAGAAGTTCATAGAACTTCATCTATAAAGATACAATGAGACAGGAAATAATTAAATATTTATATATCATTTTAAACTGTGTTTAAATTATTAACATTTTAAGTACTTGTTGAAAAATTTTGGATGTTATTTTAAAAAGTTTAAATTTTAAAAAGAGAAAACACGGTTCCTGCCTAGGATGATGAATGCTGGATCTTCTTGACTCTACTTATAGGTGATTGCTTATGCCTCCTTGATAGTGGCTATGTTACTCTTCCTGTTATCTCCTAATGAGGCTCTTAAACTTTAATGGTTTGATGGCTAGCTGGTAGTTAGGTTTCCCAAACTCTGTGGTAGCTCTCAGAGAGGCTGATTCCATCAACAGCTGCAGAATATCAGAGTATTAACAGTGCCATGTTGCGGATAAATGGTGTCTCTGTTAATAGTTGTTGTGCAGACCACATAAGGAGCCCTATGTTATGAATTAGGGTTAAATCATTCTATCACCTTTCTCTTTGTTCTATATTGTTCTACTTCTTCTCAAGACTCTTTTAGATGTAATTTCTGATCAAATTGACCATGCCCTATCTCTTTACCCCTCTGCCAATATTATTGCTATTGGTGACTTTAATGCTCATCACACTGAATGGCTCGGCTTTAATGCCACTGAACCTGCTGGTACTAAAGCCTATAACTTCTGCATTTCTCAATCTCTAACTCAGATAGTTAACTTTGTAACTCGTTTTCCTGACAACCCTAATCACTTACCTTCACTCCTTGATTTATGTCTGGCCTCTTATCCTAACTTGTGTTTTATTTCTCCTTTTTCTCCCTTGACCATGCAATGATCTCTTTAAATCTTTTATCTCATACTTCCTTTTCAAACTCACCCTATCATTGCACTACTTACTACTGTTAACTGGGATTCTTTTTGTGATTTCCTTTTTGTGACAGTCCTTGGGTTGATGTCTTTTGTGACAGTCCTTGGGTTGATGTCTCCCTCTCAGCTGAAAAATAGGCCTCCTATATAACGTCCTGGATTCAAGCAAGAATAGAAGGTTTTATTCCCTCTTGTTGATTCCAAGTCAAGCCTCATTCTACTCCATGGTTTTCATCCTCTTGTGCAGCTGCTGTATCTAATCGTAATAATTTTTTAAAATCTTTTTTAAAAGAACAACTCTCTTGAGAACAAACGGCTGTTTATTATTGCAAAAATTTGTTGTAAAAAAGTTGCTGTCAGATGCTAAGCTCTCAGCTCATTAAATCTTGTATTTTATCTCAGAAGTTAGGCTCTAGAGACTTTAAAATTAAAATTCTAGTAAAAACACCAAAACAAAACTAAAGCAATTAAAGTATGCAAACAGAAAATACTAATAAATTTCCCCCAAAGGCAATTAAAACCAACTATGTACAACCAACATAAATAAACCAAAAACAATCAAATGCCAATATACCCTATGAAAAACCCTTTTAAAATTAAATAAAACACAATAGAGTCTTCAAAAAACTCTAGCGCTGTCATAGATACTTCATTCGAATTTTGTTAACAAATCATGACTAAAAATTAAAAAGTCTACGATAGTGGCAAAAAAATGTTGCCTGCAAAAATGTAAAGGTTTAAACATGTAGTGAAGGATATAAGAAACTTTCTGAATAATAGTAAAAGATGAAAATTGTGCATGTGAAAATTAAAACAAAGCTGAGTAATATGGTGGTCTTTAAAATCTCTCTTTAAATAAAACTTCACGACCTTCGCAGTGAGGAATACCTTCGCAGTGAGGAATGTTTGTATACAAAGATATAACATCAGCCATCAGATGTAACAAGAAGCCTTGACAAGGATGTAGTTGTTGGTTTCTAGTACATTGATGGAAATGGACTTTTGGAAATGTGTGGTGTCTTTAAAGCACGCTGGTAGTTGTTCAGCAACTATCAGTTCAGCTGAATAAACTCTGTAATAAAGAATGATAAGTTGTTGGTTGGTCCGTCACAACCAGAAACAATTAGTCTTAAGGGAATGCCTATCTTATGAATTTTGGGAAGGCCATAAAACAGGAGTGTACAAAGGGGTGTTTTTGGATGTAGGAACTATGATGTTTTTTTATCAATCATATGATCAATCATATGATGATATAGTCAATAAGGTTGTTAACATCTCTTGCTATACTTTTTGTTGGATATTCTGAGAGTAGTTTGTATGTGTTTTTTTCTAATAAAAGTTGAGAGATCTTCTCTTCATAGTCACTTTTGTCTAAAATACAAATACCGCCTCCTTTGTTGGCCTTTTTAAGTAAAAAATGTATGAAAATAAGGGATAATAAGAGAAACATAAAATAAAATTAAACTAATAATCAAGATAAAATGTAATGAAAATATCAAATGATCTCAAAAACAATTTTAAAAATAAAATCTTACAACACATTCACAAATGAAATGATATGTAAATTTTATTTACATACTATTTATAAAAAAAATATTGAAAAGTTAAAAAATTATTGTTAAAAAAATTTTGAGCTACAAAAGTTCATCAACAAACAATCAACAAACAATCAACAAACAATCAACAAACAATCAGCAAACAATCAATAAACAATCAACAAACAATCAACAAACAATCAACAATCAATCAATCAATCAGTTCATAAAATTACTATTAAAAAGAAATCTGAAACCAGTTAATTTAAGTTGAAATTAGAAATTTTTAACTTGAATCTAGAAACTGGCATGGTTGCAGCAACAAATGATGGTTTAATTAAAATTCATATATATTTAATCAACTATGCTATTAACACGCAATACACTTAGAAGTTACTAATGTATTATATAAACATAAAGAAATGGTTTAAGTTGAAGCTGAAATATATGTTTTAAGCAAGGAATGATCAGAATCAGAAGATAAATATGACAATAACTATTACATAATGAATATTTGTAGTGCCCAATCTCTCATTCATATGACTTATCCTAATATCTTTCCCAAAGACAAGGCAGAACTATTTGCAAAGAAATTTTCTTCTAATTCGACTCTTGATTCTTATGGCCGTTTTCTTCCTTCCATTTCAATTAAACTGGTTAACCCATTGTTAGACATTCAAATCACTCCAGCTTCCAATGCTAAAGTCATATCTTGATTAAACTCTTCTACTGCTTGTGATCCAGACAACATTCCTGTCAAAGTCTTACAAAACTGTTCTCCAGAACTCTCTTCAATTTTCTCTAACGAATTTAATAAATGCTTGATCGAGTCTTGTTTTCCTGCTTGCTGGAAAATGACATCTGTTGTTCCAATTTTCAAAAACTCTGGTGAACATTCTGACCCTTCTAATTATCGCTCGATCAGTCTTTCAGTTGTTAGCAAGATCTTTGAGTCTTTGATAAACAAATTTCTCACATGCCATCTTGAGTCAAATAACTTACTGTCAACAATCAATACGGTTTTTGATCTTCTTGCTCTATGACTGACTTTCTAACTACTGTGACTGAAAGATTTCATTGTGCATTAGATGGAGGCTGTGAAGCTAAGGCTGTTGCTCTTGACATATCTAAGGCTTTGGATAAAGTTTCAGGTCTTCTCCATAAGCTTGTTTCATATGGTGTATCTGGGAAAGATTATCAAATTGTTTCTTTCTAACTGTTTTATTAAAGTCATCCTTGAAGGCCAACACTCTTCTTTATTTCCATTAACTTCTGGGGTACCTCAAGGTTCTATCTTTGGTCCTGTTTTGTTTCTTATCTACATTAATGATCTTCTCAACCTTACATCTAAAGTAGCTTTTGCTAATGACTCAACTTTATATTCCTGTTTTCTCTTTTTGATTGCTTAGAACAGGGAGCCAATCTTGAATCTGATCTCACTTCTGTAGCCTCGCAGTGGCTTGTAAATTTAACTTCCACAAAACCCAGTTATTTACTTCAAACAACTATTGCAGTACTGTCGACATTCTTATATTAATGAATGGCAACTTCTCACTGAGTCTTCTTTTTTACGCCTTCTTGGATTATTGTTTACTACTGACCTTTCATTAAAACCATTTATACAATCAATTGCTAAATTAACATTTGCTAAGGTTGCTTCTCTTTATCGTGCTCACCATTTTTTCTCTCCTGATTCCATTTGCTACCTCTACAAATCTCTTATTTGTCCCTGTATGGAATACTGTTGTCATATTTGGGCTAGTTATTCTAATGATGCTCTTCCCCTTCAAGACAAAGTCCAAAAACGCATTGTAAACTTAGTTGGATCCGCTCTATCTGCTAAGCCTCTTTCCCATAGTATTAAAGTTGCAACTCTTTCTTTTTTCTACAAATACTACATTCTAAAAAATCATGGTCGCTGCTCAAAGAAGCTATCATCAACCAAAACTCATTCTCGCTTGACTTGTTGTTTTGCAAAGTCTCCCTGCTACCGTTTCCTTGCTCAATATCTCTATTCTTTTTTTCTAGTTACTCCCAACTTAAAAGTGGCTGTTTGCAGCCTTGTTGAAAGTGAATCATAATAAAAATATATTTTTTTTATTCAAATATTGTTACTAATTAATCTTTTTTTATAAATTTTTTCAATTAACTAATAATTTAAAAAAATTGATAAATAATGAGCATAAGAATAATTTTATTTCTAAAAAAATCATAATTTAGTTACTTTCATTACGCATTGAACGTGTAAAAAAACTGCTCCCAATTTTAAAGTGTAAATTGTGTTTAAAATGTCTCGTAAAATTTACTATACCCATTCGTTGTTATTTAAATTATTTTTTACACAAATAATAAATAAATAAAAGTTTTAAATAAGTTCAATAAATGATAAAGTAATTATAACACTTTGTTTAATTTTCTTTTAGCACAAAACTTTCCTGATCGTGTTGTTGGGTTCCTTCAGTTGAAATTAGAAAATATAAATGATAAATCAAGAGCGGCTACTTTAGCAATTATAAAACATATTATAAACTCTTCAGGTATACTTTTTTTTTAACAATTATAAAATATATTATAAACTCTTCAGGTATACTTTTTTTTAACAATTATAAAACATATTCTAAACTCTTCAGGTATACTTTATTTTAGCAATTATAAACTTTTCAGGTTTTCTTTAGAAAATCTTCAGGTTTTTCTTTAGGTTTTTAAATTTACAAATCATAAATCTCACCTAAAAGAATCTATTTTTTCTTTTTTTTAGTAAATAACTTTTAAATTACCAAATTAACTTGGAATAACTTTAGAGTTTTAGAATCATAAAATTTGAAATAAGTTGTTATATAATCTGGGTATAATAACCTCTTATCTAATCTGGGTATAATAATCTCTTTTATAATCAGGGTATAATAATCTCTTATATAATCAGGGTATAATAATCTCTTATATAATCTGGGGTTCCATGTCAATTCAGTACACGGGCAATTCAGTACAGGACCATTCAGTACAGGGCAATTCAGTAAGGGGCAATTCAGTACACGGACAATTCAGTAGATGGGCAATTCAGTACCTGGGCAATTCACTATATGGAAAATTCAGTACACGGGCAATTCAGTACACGGGCAATTCCATACATGAGCAATTCAATACACGGGCAATTCAGTACATGGTTTTTTGTAACAATTTTTTGAATTGACAAAAAATTTAAGAGAAACTTATCATTTTCATATTGGTATTATTGTTAAAACCCTTAAAAGTAGCAGGCCTGATAATGTGTAACCACCACCATTATTATCTAAAACACATCTAGCAAGAACAAAATGTTTACAGTTATTAGATATCACTAAATTTCCCTAAATTTTTTATTTGCTGACATTCTGAGTCTCCAGTTATCTGGTAACTGAGATATAACCTTAATGTCATACCTATACATTCTGTTACACAGGCACTCCCACATTTTCTTCCAGGGAGAAATTAGTGTGGGAAATAAAAGCAATTCCTCTCCCACACTCTTTTCTTCCTGAATAAAAGGTTGCCTTTACTGCTGCTCAGGCAGTATTAAGCATAAGAAAAGCAATTCCTCTGTCACACTCTTTTCTGCCTAGATAGAACGATGTCTTCCTTTACTCCTGCTCAGGCAGAATTAAGCGTGGGAAAAAAAAGCATTTCCTCTCCCACACTCTTTTCTGCCTGAGCAGCAGTAAGGGAAGAGGGTAAACTTTTTTTCTCCTACACTACACCCTCCCAGTTTTACAGGCAAGTGATTTTTTTTTCACTTACATTTCTTCTATACTCTTCCTGTTAGTACAGTGGGGAGGTGACCTTGTTGAAACAGCCCACCTTCTACTGTAAAAGGAGGACTAAAATTTTATTCAGTCTCATTCTTCTTAAATATTTTGGCCTTTCAAGTCTAATTAAGGTCCAAAGTTTAGAATTTAAATAAAAACGGTGTTTTCATTTTCAAAGTCAGAGAAGAACAAGGATGTTTTACAGCTTGATGGTCATGACTACCTGTTTCACAGGTCAGATACCACTGGTGACATTAAGGTATGGCACTGTCGAAAGTACGAAAGTCCTTCCAGAATGTCCACATCTGGAAATCAGATTGTAAAGCCTCCAACTGAGCGCACTCATCTTGGTGACCTAATACAGTCAAAAGCTAGAGATGTCATAGCAAACATGAGACAGGAAGTTTCAACATCCCAGGCATCTACTAGGTATATTGTAGGGCAACATCTTCAGGGGCAGTCTAATGATGTTCTTGCCAAACTACCGAAACGAACTGATGTTGACAGAAATAATAGGCGGATCAGACAATATGAAAAAACCATTTTGTCTTCTCCAAAATCGATGAACTTTGATATTCCCCCAGAATTTAATGACATTGTTTTTTATGATTCTGGAAGGGCAGATCCACAGCGAATTTTTGCTATTGGTAGCAATGACTTGATTCACTTTCTTGAAGGTGACACTTGGTTTGGGGATGGCACTTTCAAAGTGGTTTCAGAAATGTTTTTTTACACGAAAGGTTGGAGTTTGCAGCAGCAAATATTTCTGGTTGTTTTTTCCACTTTTCTCAATCAGTTATACGAAAGGTTGGAGAACTTGGTTTAAAGAGAGAATTTGAGACAAATGAGGACTTCAACATTTTAGTGAAATCACTAGCTTCCCTGTCATTTGTGCCACTTGCTGAGCTTAATGAAAGATTTGAAGAATTGGCTCCAATGTTTCCAGACAATCCCCCAACAAATGACTTACTTTCTTATTTTAAGACTACTTATGTCAGAGGTCCAAGGGTTGGTGGGGTGTTCCGGAGTTCCAGATTCCCACCTGCAATTTGGAATCATTATGCTGATGCATTAGCCTGTGCACCAAAAACAACTAACTGCTGCGATTTTATAATGCATTGCAGGCACTATTTATGTGTTCACACCCAACCATTTGGACACTTTTCAATGGACTCATCAGGGACATGGCAAATCATCGTTTAACTACTCAGAATACAGAAGTGCTAAATCAGGAGAACCAGAGAAAAAGTATGTGCAGTTGGCAGTTGGCAGAGAGACTGGCAGCCAAAGTTGCTGGTTATCAAAATGAATGTGACAAGCTTCGCTACCTGAGAGCAATCAACAATATGCAAGTCAGATAGATATAAAAGCAATCAGAAAAAATAGCTAATTATGAATTTCATTAGAAAACATTTCAGAAAAGTAACCAGTTTATGTATGAGTATGTAAAATAGTTATGTTTAAAGAGAAGATATATTAAATTGTTGCTTCAGAAGGTTTATATTAAATTATATGTTTCATTTAAGCCAAAGAAAAATTTAGATATTAATGAAGGGGATACATTTAAATTGTATCCCTACAGTAGGTCATATAGGTTTGGTTCTCTTTTGCACCAACTCTGCTCGTTGTTCTTGAAGTTAGTTGTATATATCTTTAGGATAATATTGTAAAAGAGAATAGTCTTCAAAAAGTAGTAGTAATTAGTGAAAAGTTTTAATACTGAGAATATTGTTAATTTGCTATCCTTTGTACCTAATGTATTTTGAAAAACTATAACAAAGTAGAAAAGGGTAATAAGACTGTAAGAGGTAAAGAGGAAAATTTTTTGTACCATTATATAAATTACAGTACTTATTATCCATGTACTGAATTACCCTGTACTGAATTGCCCTGTACTGAATTGCCCTGTACTGAATTGCCCTGTACTGAATTGCCCTGTACTGAATTGTCCTGTACTGAATTGCCTGTGTACTGAAATGCCCGTGTACTGAATTGCCCATGTACTGAATTGCCCTATACTGAATTGCCCTGTCACCATAATCTGGGTATAATAATCTTTTATATAATCTGAGTGATAAATTAAAAAGAAATAATAATAATTTTGGTAAATAAAATAAGTTTTTCAAATTAAAAAAAAATATGTTTGGTAAATGAAATCATAGTATGAGTAGAAAAAACACAAAATAGTTTTAAAAGTACTAAATATATTACCCAGGAATCAGAGGGGTTACTATAATCAATCTATTTGTTTTTATTTCCATAATTTAAATTGTATAAGTTGGATAAACTTAAAAACAGAAAGGAATTCCTATTTTTAAAAAAAATAGGAATTCCTTCCTATTTTTTTAAAAATAGGAATTTTTTAAATATTTAATTTTCCTATAAAGTACCATTGAAGAATTAGCCTAAATGTGACTACAGAGTTCCGCACATGGATAAGTAAGAGATTTATAAAGGTAGAAAATGAATTAGAAATTCTGAAATCAGATTTAAAATATGGCAAGTATAATAAAGATAAAGATAAATAAGAAAGAGAAACAACTATAGCAGATGCTAACATTACAATGAACTATCTTTATGGTTTCCATGAGAGGTCTCTAGTGAATGGGTTAAAGTTTAAAAATTTCTGCAAGCTCCAGGGTGTCACAGAGAAATCAAAACCGATTCAAAACCGATGAAATCTATATTGATTGACATTAAATTTACATACTAAAAGTTTGTAAATTAAAGACTTAAAGGCCTTGTTAATAATAGAGACAAGCGGCAGGACAATTGTTAGACCGGTCAGAGTGTTCTCCAGAGTTTTACAAATCAAAACAATTATTACCACTTTCTAGCATACAGGAAAACAAGATTTTGTTAAGCACTTATTAAATAGTTTAGGAAATATTGAACAGAGTTCTGGAGAAAACTTTGTAAGACTATGACAGGAATGTCATAATCTTACAAAAAGAATGTTATCTGGACCAAGCAAGAAGTTGTCTGGACCGAGCAAGAAGTTGTCTGGAACAAGCAAGAAGTTGTCTGGACCGAGCAAGAAGTAGAGAATAGTTAATAAGTATTAGCAGTGGAAGTCAGATGTCTAACAATTGATTGATTTGTTTATCTGGGATGATAAGAAGAGTGTGATTATTAGATTCAGGAGATGAACTTACTTTTGTTAATGGCACTGTTATAGATTTTCTAAAGG
>NC_088934.1:55475000-55500000 GCF_038396675.1 Hydra vulgaris
TATGGACCTTACGCCTGCAGAATCACTGATACTAGAGCCAAGCTATTCAGTGTGATGTGCAATAAAATCACCAACAACAACAGCATTGGCTAAAGGATAAAGAGAAAGGGCTTGGTCAATTTGATCAGAAATAAAATTGAAAAGAGTGCAGTCTTGAAATGCAGTCTTGAAGGAGAACGATATAGAATAAAGAAAAAGGTGATAGAGTTAGGCTGTGCTAAATGAAAGCACATAAAAGAATAGTCTGTGGATTCAAATTTAGTTTCCCAACAAATGGGTGAGTTCTTACAAATGTAAATGCCCAGGCCAAACATATGACTATTGGTTTCTTTACAAAGAAATGGAAAATGCTAAAATCATAAGATAATACTGCTGAACTCAAATTAGTCTCACAAAGAGCAAGTAGGTATAAGGTATATGATGATGGTTTTTTGTGTTTTATAGTTTTTGATACATTAGTGATTTTTTAAATTTGTTAAAGAACTTGACTCGAAACACAGGTAGTACTCAGTTCACTATTTAATAGTCCAAGCAATTGCCTTATTACTACTAATAAACCCTAAGTCATAACAAAGGGCTCCAAATGTGGCCTCTGCGATGCACACCAAAAGTACGAACAGGGAACCATCCATGGGCAACATGGCACTGTTAGTACTCTGATATTTTACAGCTGTTGATGAAATCAGCCTCTCTGAGAGCTACCACAGAGTTTGGGAAACCTGACTACCAGCTAGCCTCAAAACCATAAATCTGAGTTTTAGACCTGTACCCTAATTAGGAGATAATAGAATAAGTTGCCTAGTCATAAAAACAGAGACACAAGCAAAACAAATGCATTGAGTCAAGAAGGTTTAGCATTCAACATCCTAAACTGGAAACAATTATTTTAATCACATCTATGTCAGCCTAATAGATGAAGAAGGGGTGGAAAGCTGGTCAACAGATAAGATCTTTTTACCTCCTAAGTCTTTGCTTAGAAGGCCTTCTAGAAGACAATAGCTGGATGCATTTAATGTCTGCCCAAGATGAGTATTTTTATTGAGACACCATCTTTAGCCTTAACTCAACCAAAAGCCCCAAGGCTGGGGGTGTTTTAACTCGGAGTCAGCAACTCTTAACCTTTGCCAAAATAAGCATATCCTACAAGACAGCAGGACATGGAACAGTTTGTACTGGGTTACATGTTTCCAGTAGCAGGATAACCTGACCTGACTATAAGTTGACTGATCTCTAGGCTAACTAATAAATTATTTGCAAACACAGCTATTGTAATGTATTTTGTAATATTATATTTTTATATCAATTTTTTTAATATATGAACATTATTTCATAAACAAATATTTTAAACAAGCGTTAAAACTTATTACTGTTTCACCACTATTAGCTAACTAAAAACAAATTCATGATAACATTACCATTATTACTAAACATTTTCCGTCCTGTAACAATCTAAAAAACAAATATAAACAAATATGTATATATATGTATATATATATATATATATATATATATATATATATATATATATATATATATATATATATATATATATATATATATATATATATATATATACATATTTGTATATATATATTGTATTATATATACATATATATATACATATATGTATATATATATATATACATATTTATTCATATATATACACTTATGTATATATATATATATATATATATATATATATATATATATATATATATATATATATATATATATATGTATATATATATATATATATATATATACATACATAAGTGTATATATATGAATAAAGAAAATATCTTTATATTATCACATATAATATTGTATACTTAAAAGAGTGCTCAATAGATAAACTAGAGCTATATAGTATATATCTTACTAATACCCGCGGTACCAGGAATTAGCTAAATGCTAATGTTTATAATATAATTTAATATTGCAACTCTGAGTTTCATGTGTTACCACAATCACCAGACAATTAGTAAAAGTTAAATTTTTCAACGATTTGTTTAGTGGACATTACGATTTATATTTGTATTTTAGATCGTTACAGGACAGAAATTGATTATTAGTTAGGTTAATATTAATATTTTTTTTTTAGTTAGCTAATAGTTGTGAAATAGTTATATGTTTAATGTTTAAAATATTTGTTTATGTGATAATATGCATTATTTATATATTAAAAAAATATAAAATTAAAAATTGATATAAATAAAATAAATAATATGATGAAATATATTGCAATAGCTGTGTATGTGAGTAATTTATTAGTTAGCTTAGAGATATATAAAGTAGAGTAATATAGTTATTGTTAGTTGTTAGTTAGGTTTGTAATTGTTTAATTAGAATTTGTTTTCGTGGCGGCACTTTGATATAATTTCTGTCCTTTTATTTAGCAGTTAATCAGGTTTTGGATACGATGTAATAGCAAATTTCTCATATAGACATAGTGGGCATCAGTTATTGTTAGTTGTTAGTTAGGTTTGTAGCCAGCTTTTTAATTTTTTGATAAGAATTTATTTTCGTGGCAGCCAATTCTAATGGCTAATTCTAACGGCCAAGAAATGGAGCCAATGCGGAAAAGCATAATCCAAAAGTTTAAAGATATTGGATTTCAAATAGATATAAAAATAAATCTTAAATCAGTTAACTTCTTTGATGTCACTTTTAATCTAGCCCAAAACACCCGCAAGCCTTTCAAAAAACCCAACGTTAATCTTCAATACATCCACAAATGTTTTAATCACCCTCCACAAATTATCAAACATTTACCTACTTCAATATTTAACAGACTTTCGCAAAATTCCTCCAGCGAAGTTATATTTAATCAATCTAAAAACAAAAATGAAAAAGCACTAAAAAATCGCAGATACAAAAACTACTCCCTTAAATATCAGATCAAACAAAAAACACCCCATTAAAATCATAAATGCAATATCATATGATTTAACCCCCCATTTAACAAAAGCGCGTCCACAAATGTTGCTAAAATTTTCTTGTATTTACTATAAAAAAAAATTCCACATGAAACTCAGAATTGCAATATTAAATTATATTATAAACATTAGCATTTAGCTAATTTCTGGTACTGAGGCTAACAGGAACATTTTGATAAATTTATCAATAGTGACCAATATAAACATGTAATTATTTTTATAAATATTGTCAATATAAACATGTATATATTTTTTTCAAGTTATAGTAAATATCGTTATGTAAACATTCAAATATTTTTATAAATTTTATATTTAAAATTTCTTTTTAAACATTGCAGATGAATATTTGGAATCAAAGAGAGAGCTTTTGTTAAGCACAGTTAAAGTTGTTCTCTATGATCATAATTTGAAAGTACGTTTTTTTTAAATTTAGTTGTACTTTCTAAATATAATACATGTTTAATTTTTTTTTTTTTTGCATCACAACGTCATCATCATCATCATCATCATCATCATCATCATCATCATCATCATCATCATCATCATCATCATCATCATCATCATCATCATCATCACCATTATCATCATAATTATCGTCATCACTACCACTATCATCATCTTTCATAAGCTTTCTTTTAGATATTTATTGATGACCCTTTTGGTAATAGATGTGGATATAATTTTTTATTCTTATACCCATATGCTAAATCATTTTTGTCTGCTCTCTTGAAAAATACTAGCTTCATCTTTAAATGTAGCATTCACTTTGCCTGGTAAATTTTTTACTTGATTATCTATCTTTTAGAATTTTACATACATGTGGTCATCATATTCTGTTTTTTTGACACATTGCACATTCTTAGACCATATTTCTCTACCATAGATCAGAACACACTGGGCATATGCACTGTACACAGTGCACAGACACATGTACTGTACTGGACATATGCACTGTACTGGACGCATTCACTGTACTGGACACATGCACTGTACTGGACACATGCACTGTACTGTTTTTTTCTTTAAAGAAAAAAAAATCTATTTATGTGTAGAGATTTTTTTTTTAATAAACTCATTTTATTGAGCAATTTGAAAATAAATATTTGTTGTGAGAGAGTTTTATATTTATATGATATATTGTTTTTTACATTTTAAGTATGTAAATATACTTTTATAAAAACATATTTTAAATACTTTGTGAAAAGGTTTGTAAGTCATTTTCACAATGTATTATTGCTATGGCTCATCATCGATATCTATTGTTGGAGGGTGGACAAAGTCTTGTTGAATTTATTATTAGAATGTGTTCACTCAAAGAAGATGTAAGTTTTTTTAATGGTAGGCATTATTTGTATGCACGTATTTAAACATAAGTTATTGTTATTTATTAGTTTAGTAATTTTTGTATATAAATTAAATTATTTTATAATTCCTATTTAAATAAATATTGAAATACTTTTCTTTTTTTGAAAATTTTAAAAAATGTCTGCCCAAACCTAAACCCTCATTTGATATATGTACACTCCGCTGCGCCTATCTCTATTTAAATCTATCGATGCGTTTATACTCCATTACGACTACTATTACATCAGTCAATTTATGTGATGATCATCAGTCAATTTAAATGATGCACTTTTTATATGAAACTTTGAAAAACAAAAATAAATAATAAAAATAACAATAAATAAACAGCAACTTATTATACTTGTAACATAAATTATAATTTATTAATAATAGAAGACTTATTACACTACATATTCTCTTAAGGGTGGTGGTGGTGGTGGGGAATGCGTGTGTTGTAGCTGTGTATATGTATGTATATATATATATATATATATATATATATATATATATATATATATATATATATATATATATATATATATATATATATATATATACAAACACATATAGACATACAGACATATACACACATATACATATATACATATACACATATATACACATACATATATACACACTAGCCTCTGCCAAAAAAACATTGTTTAAATTTTTCGAAAAAAACATCATTAGGGCTAATTAATAGGTACTAGAAAAAATCGTTTTTTTAAATTTTTCTATTTAAATGGTGGTTGCGCTATCGTGCTTATTATTTTTCTTAATATTTTGGAAAATATTTAATATACTCTATAATCAACAATATAAGCATAAGAGTATAAGCACGTATACTAGAGTATACGTGCTTATTTATTATTTTTCCTAATATTTTGGGAAATATATGCCAATTTTTGCACTTAGCGGGAGGTGTTCCAAAGGTTAAAAAACGTAAAACCTGGTTTATAATGCCTTTTAAAGCTTAGATTAGTATATATTACTTGCGTCCTGCGGTTTTTTTGCAGTTTAGAGGTATAACATTTTCCATTCAATATATAAATATTTTTTAAGTGGAGACTTTAACAGGGGCATAAACACAGTTTTATTATGTGATAACTAACTTCCAGACATGGAGATCACTACAAATATTTGTTAATCAAATAAGGATACTTTGCAAAAAATTGCGATGATTGGTACCTGTAAAAAACTCTATTTTTTCTTGACCCATTCCCCCCCCCCCTACCTGCCCTTAATGTGAGAGCAACAAGTTTACAAAATATTTATTTTACTATCATTGAATAAATTTAAATTTATTGACAAATTTCAAATTTCATGACCCACCAAAGTTTAATACCCCCTCAAATTGAGGGTGATTTGAACTTTATATGGTCACAATTTTTAATCCCTAAAAGATTATTGCACAAAATTTGAAATTTATCAATGAATTTACATTTAATTGATAAGTAAAAAATGTTAAGGGCAGGGGGTGCATTTAATGTGAAAACAACGACTTACTTTTTTTTTTGTTACCATACTCCAATCATCATATTTTTTTGCAAACTATCTTTATTTGACATAAACTGAACATATGTTTGGAGTGTCCTCCATGTCTGGAAGTTAGCTAATTTTCAATTTTAAAAAGCCTTATTGAAATATATAAAAATAAAAAAGTATAAATGGAAAATAAAATATTCTTTTTCTAACTAACTTAATAGTTTAAAATGAAAAATAAAATAAAAGACGTTTTTTTGTTCACATATTTTATTCTGTGTTGCAGGTAGCTTTTAGGATTCACTAATTCTTTACTGGTTACTGTCTAGTGTTTACAAATTAAGTAAAATTCTGGGTCTTATACTGTTGTTACTGTTTGATAATATTTATTAGTTTTAAAAAACAATTAACATTTTAAATTTTATATTTACCATAAAAGCAGCAGAAACAGAAAATTCACAGATGAAAAACCACTAAAGGTGCAGGAAACTAAAGCTGAAAGAGCTTTAGACTGGTGTTTTTCTCTAAGAAACAAATAGTGCTGAATCACATGCTTTCTCAAGAGTAACTGGTTGCTTGTCATTGTCTCCAGAGTGCTTCCTTTTCGAGAATTTTTCTTTTTTTCATGTAGATTTCTTGGGAGATTTAGCTTTCAAAGGCTGCTTTGATATTGGTGTTGGAGTTGGAAGTTTTTCCTTGTTCTTATTTTTATTTTCATATAAACTTATAAAATAAAAGGCAATAATATTAACAATAATAAATAATATTAACAATAATAAAAGGCTATAAACAATAAATTAATTGTTAAATATAACTTTTTTACATTACATTACATAAATAAAGTTGAGTTAATAAAATTGAATTAATAAAATTGAATTAGAATTACAAAAAACAATAAATAGTTGTTAAATATAACATTTTGTTAAAAGATTTTTTTTGCAGGTTACATTTAACCTGCAAAAATGCAGTTAAATTTAATCTGCATTTTTGCAACCATGCACAAGATTTAATTATAGAAATATCTGCTATTAATTTCTGTAACGTTTTTTTTTAATCAATTTTTATGATTAATAGGAAAGAGAATGACTTTTATTCAAGTCATGTAAAAAAGTTTCTTAAAAAATAGAAATTACCTAAATTTTCCTAATTTGGTAATAAACAATTATTTTGATTTATTAGATCTCAGCTTACATTTTTTGCCTAATTTAGACGGGTTTCATATTCCCTTGTACATTTTCATTGCAATTTGTTTGAAACGAGTATTAGAAACGATTGTCCAAACAAAGTAGCTATGTAAAAATTATTAGTAACAAACCTTCAAGTTACGACAACCAGGGGTGAACAGTGTAGGGGACCAGGTTGGTTTCCCTTAGTCAGCAATGGGGCATCATCAGGGGACACAAAATAACAGAAGTGCTTTATTATTATTCTTATTTTTTATTTTAGTGGTGGTAGGGTGCGAAGCATCCAGTAAATTTTTAATGATTTACCTTGGGCATCATGAAGTGTTTGTGTGTCTTTGATGGCAGCCTTGGGCTGTAGCTTAAACAGCCATTTGTTAGTATGACACTGAAAATATTTTCCAAAAATCACAAACTTTATATTTTTAACATTTCAAAAGCAGAAAGAAATTTAAATGCAGGATACTAGTTATACAAGGTTATTTTTAGTTCAAATATATATAAATAAATATATATATATATATAAATATATATATAAATATATATATATATATATATTTTTTAAACATCTTCGCTTCCAACAAGGCTGCAAGCAGCCACTAATTAAAGTTGGAAGTTACTGAAAGAGAAAAGATGAAGATTGGAGAGCAAGATAACGATTGACGGACGACTTAAAAGATTGCAAATTATATGAATCAAGAAAGCAAGATGAAGGAAGCGAATTCCAAAGAACTGATGTTTGAGGAAAAAAACTAGACGAATAATCGTTTTTGGAGCACTTAGGAACAGTCACAGAAAAAGGATGAGACTTAATTGAATGACGAGTATCACGAGAATGAATTTCAATAGATGGCACAAGAAACGCTAGCTCTTTAGAGCAGTGCCCATTATAGTATTTGTAGAAAAGAGAAAGAGAAGCAACATTACGACAATGTGATAATGGTTGGAGGTTGGCTGCAAGAGCAGGTCCAACTATGTTTACAATGCGTTTTTGCACCTTGTCTAAAAGAGAAAGGGCATCATTAGAAGATCTGCCCCAGTATTCCATAAAAGGCCGGGTTTGAGATTTATAGAGATAGAGAATAGAATCCGAAGTAAGAAAGTGACGAGCTTGATAAAGAGATGCATCTTTAGCAGATGCTAATTTTGCAACTGATTTGATATATGGTTTCCAAGAAAGATTGGAAATAAGAGTTAATCCTAAAAGATGAAGAGTAGGTGACACATCGAGTACATCACCGTTCATAAATATAGAAAGATCTAAATTATTGCGATTGGCTGAAAAAATTGAGTTTTATCTGAATTAAAGTTCACCAGCCACTGTGAGCCCCATGCTGTAGCAGAAGTGAGTCCTTTTTAAGCTCAAATGCCCCCTCCAAGCAATCAGTGGCTGTTGGTTTCTTATCACGACAAGAATAAATGGTAGTATCATCAGCAAACAATGCCACCTTAGATGTAAGAATATCTGGAAGATCGTTAATGTAAATTAAAAAGAGTATAGGGCCAAGGATAGAAACTTGAGGAACCCCTGAAGTTACAGAATAAGAAGAAGAGTGTTGTCCATCGAGGAAAACTTTTATGCTACGATTGGATAGGAAGGATTCAATGATCTTAAAGATGTTGCCGGATACACCATAAGAAGAAAGCTTATGAAGAAGACCAGCATGCCAAACTTTATCAAAAGCTTTTGAAATGTCAAGAGTGATGGCCCTAACCTCTCCACCTTCATCTAATGCTCGATAAAACCTATCAGTTATTACTGTTAGCAAATCAGCTGTAGAACAAGAAGGTCGAAATCCATATTGATGGTCAGAAAGTAAGTTATTAGATTCAAGATGAGAAATTAAGTGTTTGTTAATTAAAGATTCAAAAACCTTGCTTATGATAGGAACAAGACGAATGGGACGGTAGTTAGTTGCTGCCTACAAGGCAGCAGGACATGAAGCAGATTGTACTGGATTACATGTTACCAGTAGCAGGATAACCTGATCTGACTTAAATTATATATATACATATATATATATATATATATCTGTACCACTATATATATGTATATAATATGCACTAAAATAAAACAAAAGAGAGCTATCTGCTATTATTTGTCATTAAAAAACCATATTGAATAATAACAATAGTAATAAATATTAAGCAGCGGATAGCACATAGTACTTCATTTTTTTTTACAATTACTTTATTGTATTTTAGAAAATTTTCAAAAGAATTATTGAAAGTGAAGATGCCACTTGGTCATCAATCAAGTTAATGAATGAAAATATTCTTCAATTAATGGCTACAACAATAGAAAACATGGAAGATGTAAAAGTTTTGTCTTTTTATAAATATTATACTTTTTTATTATGTATGGTATTTAACCTGCTAACTATAATTGTAAGATAGTAGTAAAAAAAAAAATATATATATCACAAAATAAAACATAAATATTAAATGTAATACAATCTCAAATGTTTGATTTAAGTATGTAGTATCTATGTATTAAGTACCTATGTAAATGCTTTTTAATAACTGCAAAATCAATATCTATTGTATCTATTACAAAAAAAATTTAGTTGCATTGCAGTAAACAAAAACAGAGGGAAACTAAAACCAATTGTTTTAGAAATAGGCTAATTTATCCAAAATAATTTTGATGTTAAATAATAAATAAAGAATGTTTTTTTCTAATTACATGATAATTACATATTTAATTTTGCAATTTTCATAATTATAAAAATCTATTATTCATAAATGTAGATTCTTTGGCCTTACTTAGTTGAGTTTGTTTTACCTGTTAACTATACTGAAGCTATAATGGCATTATGTCGTGCTTTAACATTTTTGGCTAACAGAAAGCAGGAAAATAAGGACAGCAAATTTGCAGTTCAACCCTCTAACAATAGTAGGTGACAGTTTAAATATTTAACATGTTTACATATAAATGTTATATATAAATATTTTGTTAATTTATTCAAATAGGGATTAGTATTTTATGTTTTTATTTATATAAAATGTTTGTATTTTTACCTTACAGTTTCTATGTTTATAACAAAGGAGTGGGTGGTTCCAAATAATATTTTTTTTCTCCCTCCCCCTTCTTTCCTGTAACCCCTCTCCTCTCCTCCGTCCTTCCCCATAACACATTTATATTTATTACATGAAAATATATATTGTATAAACAGAATATTATTATATACTAGTTGACCAAATCCATAAAAGTCTTTGTAATTGTGTTCCACATCAACCTATATATATATATATATATATATATATATATATATATATATATATATATATATATATATATTAGGGTGTCTCAAAATGACATGAATTTTTTTAGTTTTTAACTATTTTTAGATTTTCAATCAGTTTCATATGTATTTTTATCTACTAAAGCAAAAAAAAAAAAAAATCAAAAAATTTTCATATTTGACCCCCCCCCCCCCCGCCACTCTAAAAAAATGACACAGAGGACTAAAATTATTTTTAATAACCAACTATATTTGGATTTTTTATAATTTTCTTGTGTAATTTTGTTTAATAAAACTTAATCAAAGGTTATTTTCAAAAAATTTCATATATGACCCCCTCATAACCCCTTTGAAGTGTTTTTGCCCCAAAACAATCCTTAATATACTCCTTTTATATATCTATTATTTATATCCAATATAATTAATTATTATTATAATTTCAAATAGTTTTGTAATAAATAGAAATAAAAATTTATGAAAAATAAATTGTCACCTGGTTTATGACCCCCTCCCCCCCCATCCCCCATCTTTTATCATAATACCCTTGATTTTTTTCTAAAACGTATGATTTTTTTCTCTCTAAATATGGAACTTTATAAATTATAATTTTTAATTAAAACAAAAAACTTGATAAATACTCAATTATTAAACAAAGAAGCAAAGGAATGATTGGTATAAATTTATAATATTAAAGCACAATGGGAATAAGTACTAAGAAATTCAAAATCTTATTTTTTTAAAATTATAACAACAAAATAACAATATTTTAAAGGTATAATAAAAAAGAGATTGTTTAGAGCATATTTTCAAAAATTAAGTTTTTGAATTGCTTGTTTATTTATGTGAGGAAGATCTTTTCGGTGGTGTTCTACTGCACGTAAAAGAAATTCTTTCTGCTCATCTTTCGTAATAGATGTTGCATAGTCTTGAATTAGTTTTACAGCTCGTTCTACTGCATCGTTTACAGATTTCAGTGATTTGATATGCTCAAACATGTGTTTAAAATTTCTTAGTTAGCTTTCCAAAACTTTGGGGATTTTGCCAACCAACCACTGTCCTCGTTTGAATATCTGAATAAATTTAGAATGTTGCTTGATTTGGGTCCAATTAAATCAGTCAAACAAGTTCTCTGCTTCAAAAGAGGAAATTGCGGAAAACCTATATCATGACCACAGTTTTCTTTTATATTTTTCAGAATTGTTTTAGCAGTTTTAGTTTCATCACGATCAGATACCTTATCAGAAAATAATGAAAGAGGGGACATTTCTTCAGTTAAATACCAAAGATGCCAATTAAATGTTTCCAGGGCAGCAACAGCAACATCATTGTCAATTTTTTTATAAATAAGCATTTCTTTGTAGAATTCCAAGTCATTAAATGGGGCATCAATTGTGCTTGTGCACGTAAGCCAAATTTTCACATAAAATGGTAAAGTAAATTTACAAAACCTAGATAATTTCTCTATAAAACTTTCTTCATACTCTGCCAGGTCATCAAAAGCAAACATTTTTGAGATTGTACACATCCATCTAGTATGATGGAAGGCTCCAGGTGTGTGCCATTGTATATTTATTTGTTTTGGATTGAGTAATTGCAAAGCAAGTTGGCGACACTCTCGGTAATCATCTTGTTTTACTAATCAACAATGATAGTTGATTAGTAAAACTCAGAAGTTGAGCTGTATAACATTTTTTTTTTTTGCATTTTCAATCAAGTTCTCTCTAAGATGAATCAGATGCAGTATCATTCTAACAATATCTTTCTTCTGTTTTGTTGGAATTCCTGCCATTTTCCAAAAAACATTAACTTTTTCCCAAACTACAAATGCAACTTCTTTCTTACCAGTTAATTTCAAATCAAATCTTGTAAGATTAAGATAATGGCGTGTTGTCTATTGTAAATTTTAAAACTCTTCAAAAAACTTTATAAAATGGAAATAAATGCTATAGATTAAAATTAAGGAGATGTTACGAGATCAAAATTAAGATGTTATGAGATCAAAATTAAAGAGATGTTAATTAGATTATGTTTGTTGCCGTAAAGCAGTTTTTAAGTGAAATTAAAACTGTAAAACTTCATGTTTTAAAATTACATTATTTGAAGTTTACATAAGTTAAATTTTGCATACTTTTTCCTTCACGTTTTCTTCTAAAAAAAAGTGCTGTGACTCTTTCTTGCCATTACCTTGGTTGCAATGGCTGCCAAGGGTTCCATGTCAAACACACTCTACTACTACTACTACTACTACTACTACTACTACTACTACTACTACTACTACTACTACTACTACTACTACTACTACTACTACCACTACTACTACTACTACTACTACTACTACTACTACTAGGTTGTTACAAATGTTGAGAAAATCTTTATCTTAACAGCTTTTTCTTGTGTTTTTTGTTTTTAACATTTAAAGACTATTTTACATTACTATTTTATTTTATTGCAGAAAATATATTTATTGCAGAAAATTACTTTATTGACAGAATTGGTGTTTTTGTTAAAAGCCCAGATTTTAGGCATAAAGATGATCTTCTTCTAGGAGTTGTACAAATAAAGAGGGAAAAGCGTTTGATCAGGTTTTAGTTATAAATATAATATAGATTTAAAAGGTTTTCTTTCTAAACCAAAAGTGAGGTTTTCAAACTCACTTTTGGTTCAGGCAAATACAGTTGGTATTTGGAAGCAAAGAGTTTTATAGAGTTTTCTTTTAATAACACAACTTTTCCATGGGATGATTGCAAGCATTACATTTACATTTTTTTCAAGTCTAGTTTTGTTTTTAAGTCTAGATTTCATTAATGAACAAATTATACAAAAAGAATGGAACTTAAGGGCAGGTTACGCACTGTTGAAGAGTATGCATGCTCATTTTAAGTATTTGTCTCCTAAAGCAGTTATTATGGTTTTAGCTGATTTGCATCTAAAATGGCTGATTTAGTTTTGCAAACTAAATCTTTAGACACTTTACTTCAGTATAAAATGCCTTAAATAGAATATATAAGTTTAAAAAAGCCAACAGTTGTTTTTCTTAATGATAACACTCAGTTGAAAGACTTGATTACAGAGGAAAGTTGGTTTCTTTTTATCAAACTGGATTTAGTTATTGAGTTTATGGTTTATTTATATAGTGTTCAGACCAAAGGCAACTTAAAAAAACTGTTTATTTTTTTATCAAAACTTAAGTGTCACATGCTTGAGTGGAAAAAAATATCAGAATAATGCAGCAATTTGTTGGTTCAAAATGAAGAACAACAACAAAATGAAGAACAATGATAAAATAAAGAACAGTAACAAAATAAAGAACAATGACAAAATAAAGAACAATGACAAAATGAAGAACAATGACAAAATGAAGAAAAATGACAGAACGAAGAACAACAACAAAATGAAGAACAATGACAAAATGAAGAAAAATGACAGAATGAAGAACAACAACAAAATGAAGAACAATGACAAAATATCCTAATAATAGTCAGACATCGCAAAAATCTACAAATTAAGTATTAATCTATAATAAATACATATTAAAATATTCAGAAAATGTTTTTATGTAGTTGTTTTTATTTTATTAAAATGTTTCATCCTTTATCGTATTCTTTAAAGATAAACTTAGCGAAAGTAAACAAATATTTACTTAAACTATCAATTATTTGAAATTAACAATGAAATTAACATTTTTGTCAATTTTTTGTTATTAAGATTTTTACAATATTTTAGTTAATCTATTTCGTATTATTGATTAATTTATGCTGGTGATTTGATTTCAGAAAATAATCAAAAAATTAAAGGTCTTATAATTTTGAACCCCATACCAAATTTCTTTTACACAGCTTTTATGTAATTAAAAATGTTTTCTCATTGAAGACCTTTTGCCGAATTACTGTTACATAAGCAGAGTCAACTTTTTATATGTGTAACAAAATTTATTCCTACCTATGTCTCAAAAATGCATTTTCCTTGAAAGTGTTAGTGTCTCATAAAAAGAGATTTTTAAAAATGGTTTTAATATAGAATTATTTTTAAATAAGTTTTTAACTAAAATTTTTTTTTTCTTTAAACAAGTTTAAAATATTTTTCACTCCTAAAAATAAAAAAAAAATTATTTTGTTTTGTTTTATTTTAATTTATAAATTTATAGAATTACAATAGTTTAATTTTTTAAAGAGTTAAATTTACAATGAGTTTTCATTGAAAAAGTGCAAGAAAAATATTTTATTTATTTATTTTATCTTTTGAAGTTTATAATTTGAAAATTTCTTTACACTTTTGAAAGGTGTTTCTTTATCCTTAATCTAGTATTGACACTATCTCTGAATCTAACCCTAACCATGATTAAATGTGTTTTATTGGCCCTTTCATTTTGTGTTTAAAATTTTTTTAATTTGCATTCAGTGTAAAAAAAAATTTAAAATTTTTTCAGCTAATATTCCAAAAGCTCAAGCTCTGCTCGCAAGACTTATAGTAAGAACATTGTATTAATGATATTTATTATCTTTTTATATTTATAGATATTTATAAATTAAATAATTATTAAACTTTATAAAAAAATATTTATAAAAAATGTTTGCATTATTATCTTAAATCATTTTTTTTAAATATAAAAATATTTTTAATCTTTAGTGTTATACTAATAAAAGCTTTGTATTTCTACCAAATTTACATAGATGTTTTTTCAAGGTATTAACAGGTCACCCTCTTAAAGGAAATGGTCGTGGTCTTCACATTCTTTCCTTTTTAAAAGCGTATTCACTAAACATTAGTCCAGAAATTGTTCAAATGTGGGATGTTGTCATTCCTAAGCTCACATTGTATCTCGAAGGTAACTTTTTATTCAAAATTTTTTTTTCTTGAACCTTAACTGTTAATGACATATACACTGCTATTTTGAAAAACTTGCAATATATATATATATATATATATATATATATATATATATATATATATATATATATAAATTATGTTGGTGTATTCTACTAACAGAGTGCTCAATGTTCTTCAAGATCAGAACAATAATAAATTAATAGAAAATCACTTATCAAATCTTTTGTGTTTTATCTATAAAGACTCATCAGGAAAAAAAAATTTGACAAGTGATTTTCTATTAATTTATTATTACTCTATTCATTTAAGAACTTGAGCACTCTATTTTATAGAGTACATTTAAATTACAAAATCATTAAATTAAATTAAAAAACATTTAATTTAATTGAGGCATCAAATTAAATTTTATTGTTTTTCAACAGACCACAAAATTGCTACTTAATAAATTTGAATGTTTTTATTTTTTAATGAAAATAAAACATTCTGAATATTTTTTTTTACTGTTTACATGCATCAACTGACTAATAGGTTAAACATGCAAGAAGTACTGCTACATCAACTAACAAGTAGGTAGAATATGTGAGGAGTGCTGCTACATTGACTGAGGCTGTCCTTTATTATTTTATATATATACTTTATTAATATTTAAATAATTTATATATATACTCTTGCTTGGTGGTTTTTAATTTTTTCATTGTCAGGTCAATTTTAGATTTAAAAACCAGATATATATATATATATATATATATATATATATATATATATATATCTATATATATATATATATATATATATATATATATATAGTATATAGTATATATGTTATCGTTACCCGTTATATATATATATATTTATATATATATATATATATATATATATATATATAGTATATAGTATATAGTATATATGTTATTGTTACCCGTTATATATATATATATATATATATATATATATATATATATATATATATATATATATATATATATATATATATGTATATATATATATACATATATATATATATATATGTATATGTATATAGAAGATAAAAGTTTTTTAAAATGGCAATGTATATATATATATATACATATATATATATATATATATATATATATGTATATGTATATAGAAGATAAAAGTTTTTTAAAATGGCAATGTATATATATATATATATATATTCTATTTTTTGTTAATTCACCTCCCTAAGGCCAAGAAGGCCATTATAACTCTCTATCAACTCTATAACTCCGAAACAGGAACCTTGACAAACAAGGCCGCTCAGAGACAACAGAAGATATTTTTTTTTTTTTTTTGTTAATTCACCTCCTCAAGGCCGAGAAGGCCACTACAGACAAGGAGGCTACTTGTTTGTGGTATAACCCTCTCTCAACTCTATAACTCCAAAACACGAACCTTGACGAACAAGGCCGCTGTGCGGAGAAACGAGTTGATTTGATATTGTTGATTTTATGCTTAAAAAATACTTTGAAATTATGTTATTATGAAATTATGTCACTAGGAAGTTAAACATTTTATTGAGTGATTTTGATGATGTGATTGATGACACAGATATCTCCAAAGACTTTAATGAGTGATTTTGATGATGTTATAGATGATGATTTTGATGATGTGACACAGATGTCTCTGGAGGTTTTAATGAGTGGTTTTGATGGTGTGATTGATATGCAGATATCTCTGAAGAGATGAGTGATTTTCAGGATTGATGACACAGATTTTTTTAAAGATTTTAATGAGTGATTTTTACAATGTGATTGATAACACAGATATCTCTGAAGATTTTAATGAGTGATTTTCACAATATGATTGATGACACAGATATCTCTGAAGATTTTAATGAATGATTTTCACAATGTAATTGATGACACATATCTCTGAGGAGAATAAGAGTAGTGTTTTGAAGTAAAGTTGCTGAAGTTGATCAAAGGAGTAATACTTGCTACCCAGCCTATTTTTGTTGTTGTTCCATCTAGTCAATGACAAGAAATGACTACAACAACAACAACAACAAAATGATGAACTTAATGCCCAACACTCAATAGGAACTTACAGTCTAACAATTAGCCAAGTATGATAACAGCTACTGCAACAAGAAGATAGAATAATTTTGTGACAAAATGTCAGATTATGTGTTGTGCCTTGCTTTGCGAAATTTTTTCACTGTTTTAAATTTTAATGAGCCCATTTTATTTATTATGAATTTAGTTATACTCTTTATTTTATTATTTAAAAGTTTTTGAATATTTTACCTGATATTAATAATTTTCTGAAATTTTACCTGATGTAGGAGCTATTGTGCACCAAAATGGCAGTTAAAAGTTAATTTGATTTGATTTTTTTAAATTCAATTGTTCATTTTAAATTTATCTGTTTTAGAAAATTCATGTGATGTTGATAATTGGAATCAAAAAGCTTGGGAAGACTTGATATTAAAGGTTAGGTTTTAACCTTGTTTGTAAAATTGTTTAAATATATATAGTATAAATATATAGTTGCATATGAAATCTAATTATTATTTTTTGGTCATTTTAAAATAAAGAAGTATTTGTTTGCAAAAATTTCTTGTTTAGGACTGAAAAAAATAAATAATAAACTAAAAGAAAAACAATTTTGAAGTTTTTTTTTATACTATTACTTTCTTTTTTACTGTTTTTACTGTTTATAATTTTTGATTTTAATATTTTGTTATGATTTGGAAGTTAAGGTATGCATCCATTTTTATTAAGTCATTTCTTTTTCTATTCTTTATAAAAAATAAAATTTAATAGCAAGTTTTTTTTATGATTTGGTGAAAAATAAAACAACCTGAAATTGTCAGAAAACAAATAGTGCAGTTACATGTTTTAAGTGCAGTTGCATGAAATATGGATTTAATATGTTATTTCAATTCTAAAATTAAGAATGTGTTAAAATTATCCACTAAAATTATAACTAAAATTCCTAAAACACATTTTATTCATATTGAATAAGACAAAAAAGGTTATATTGTTTGTGTAAATCAGAGAGTACATAGAGATCAGACATAAAGATCAGACACCACAGACATCAGTTGAAACCACAATCTTATCTTAAGAGGTGAAAGACTCTTGTGGGATTTATAGACAGCCTGATAGCTTGTGACACAACCAGGGGCAAAAACATGATGAATAAAAGTTTAAGCTGAAATAACAGTAATAAAATAATTGTTGTTGGTGACTTAAGTTTCTGATCTTTTTCATGGTTTTCCTCTCATTGTGCTGCTACAGTAGCATTTGATAAAGTTTGGCATGCTGGTTTTTTGGGAACATTGTTGATAAAGTTTAGCATTCTATTGTATCAGGTAACATCTTTAAGACTATTAAATCTTTCCCTACCCTTTTTTTTTTTTTTTTTTTTTTTTTATTTCACCTCCCCATAGCCAAGAAGGCCACTACAGATGAGGAGGCTACTTGTGGGTAAAACCCTCTCCCAACTCTATAACTCCGAAACACGAACCTTGGCGAACAAGGCCGCTACGCGGAGAAACAAGTTGACCGTGGTACTATCAGGGACGTGGTGGGATTCGAACTCGGAACCTCTCGCTTATGAAGCGAGCGCTCTACCACTACACCACTACCTATTGAAATGTAAAAGTTGCTTGGTCCATTCTTTTTTAAATTTACATCAACAATTTGCATGAAATTCTCCCATCAAACGTGGCATTTTTTGCTGATGATACTATCATTTATTTTTGTTTTTTGTCTTAATAAAAATCCAACTCTCTCTGATTGCTGGGAGGGGCACTTGAGTTACAGCATGGGGCTTGTCTAGCGAACTTTAACTCAGATAAAACTCAATTTTTTTAAACTAATCCTTATTGCAAAAATATAGATTTTCCTATATTTCTAAACAGTAATGTACTTGATGAGTCATCTAGCCTTCGTCTTCTAGGATTAACTATTACTTTCTTTCTTGGAAACCATATATTAAATCATACTTACCACTTTCTTACTTCGGATTCTATTCTTTATTTCTATAAATCTCTAATTCTTCTTAGTATGGAATACTGTTGCCATATCTAGATTGGATCTTCAAATGATGCCCTTTCTCTTTTAGGCAAGGTGCAAAAACGCAATATAAACGTAGTGGAAACTGCTCTTGCAATCAATCTTCAACCACTGTTACATCATTGTAATGTTGCATCTCTTTCTCTATTCTATAAATACAAGTTGAAGTTGAAATCAAATTGATTGCAAAATTAGCATCTGCCAAGGTTGCATCTCTTTATTGTGCTACCCACTATCTTACTTGGGTTTTTTTTGTTATCTTTATAAATCTCAAATCCGTCCTTGTATGGAATGCTGTTACCATATCTGGGGCAGATCTTCCAATGATGCCCTTTCTCTTATAGACAAGATGCAAAAATGCATTGTAAACCTAGTTAAACCTGCTCTTGCAGCCAAGCTTCAACCATCACATTGTCATAATGTTGCTTCTCTTTCTCTTTTTTATAAATACTATAATGGGTGCTATTCTAAAGAGCTTGCGTCTCTTGTGCCATCTACAAATATTCATTTTAGTGTTACTCGTCATTCAATCAAGTCTCATCCATTTACTGTGATTGTTCCTAAGTGTTCCAAAAATTCTTATTCGCCTAGTTTTTTTCTTCAAACATTTTTTTCTTCAAACAAAAAGTTCTTTGGAGTTTGCTCCCTTTATCTTATTTTTCTGATTTATTGCAATAATTTGCAATCTTTTAAGTTGTCTGTTAATAATTATCTTGCTTTATAAACTTTATCTTGCTTTAAAAACTTTATCATCAGGGTTAGGGTTAGGGTTTATAAAACCCAGTAACTTCCAACTTTAATAGTGATTGCTTGCAACCTTGTTGGAAGTGAAAGCGTTTTAAAAAAGAAAACTTAGCTGAATGATGAGTCAGGTGAGATTGAGTTTAATGGAAATAGTGATGATAACTCATTTTAACTGTGACCATTGTAGCATTTGTAAAAAAAGGTAAGCAATCTTATGATAATGGGACAGAGGACAAAGCTTAGCTGCTAGAGCAGGTCTAATGATATTTACAATATGTATTTCAATAGTTGTTAGCAGTAAACAAATGAGTTTTTTTTATTAAAATTCGCTGGTCAACAGCCCCAATCTGTCACAGATGAGAGATTAGGTTTGAGGTTGGCTGCCTGTTCTAAGCTTTCATAAAGTGATGACATTGTGTCAGACAAGTGATGTCTGTGTACATTCAGACAATGTCTGAAGTTACACCAACAGCAAATAAAGCAGCAGATAGGAAAGCTGAGAGTTGGATAAAGCAGATAGGAAAGCTGATGGTTAGACAATTTTTAATTGTCTGAAGTACTTTTTAATCATGAAGATATATCAACAGCAAATAGGAATTAAAATAGGAAAATAAATAAGCAAATAGGAAAAGCAGCAATAGGAATTACCTTTGATTATTTGATATGCTCAACAATAGTTTTAGCTGGTAACTTAGAAAGGCCCTCTTTTCCTTCCTCCTTATGAGTTTGCTGATGTCCTTCAGATAATTCATCTGTGGCAGCTGATATTGTATATATATAATATATATATATATATATATATATATATATATATATATATATATATATATATATATATATATATATATATATATATATATATATATATATATATATATATATATATATATAAAATTTATATATATATATATATATATATTATTAAATTTTATTTTATCATAATTCTCTCTCAACAATGCTGCAAGCAACCACTATTAAGTTGTAAGCAACCACTATTAAGTTTGCAAGCAACCATTATTAAGTTGCAAAAAACCACTATTAAGTTTGCAAGCAACCACTATTAAGTTGGCAAACAACCACTATTAAGTTGGCAAACAACCACTATTAAGTTGGGAGTTACTAGAAAAAAAGAATAGAATTATAGAGCAAGGAAACAGTTGACAGAAGACTTGAAAAGTTGTAGGTTGTATGAATCAGGAAAACATGATGATGGAAGAGAGTTCCAAAGGGTTGAAGTGTAGTTGAAAAAAACTAGGCGAATAAAAGTTTTTAGAGCATGCAGAGACAGATACAGTAAAAGAATGAGACTGCTGAACGACAAGTCAAACAAGAATGAGTTTTAGTTGATGGAACTAGAGATGATTAGCAGATAGAGCGGTTCCAACTACGTTTACAATGTGTTTTTGGACCTTGTCTAGAAGAGAATCATTAGGGAAACCAGCCAAAATATGACAGCAGTATTCCATACAGGGACGAATAAAAGATTTGTAGAAGAATGGAATCAGGAGAGAGAAAATGGCAAGCACGATAAAGAGAAGCAACCTTAGCAACTACCTTAGCAACCTTGATGCTAGTTTAGCTATACATTGTATATATGATTTCCATTAAAGGTCACTAGTAAACAATAATCCAAAAAGACATAAAGAAGAGGACTCAGTGAGAGGGTTGCCATTCATTAATATAAGAATATCAACAGTATTGCGATAGTTGTTTGCAATTTAAAATTTAATAGTTGTTTGCGAGTTAAAATTTACAAGACACTAACTTCATTAGAAAATTACAATATTCAGTTTTTCACAATAATTAATATTATACAAAAATAAATTTTACAATAATAATTAATAATAGTATTGGTTCTCTTTTCCTAAACCTTTCCTTTATTTTTTTGCCTCTAAATTATTTTTCAATTTAAGCTTTTTATTAGGTTGTTATTTTTATTAAGTTGTTAATTTTCAAAATTACAACTGAAAAATAATTTATTTTTTAAGTTTCTTATTTTTATTTAGTTATGTTTTTTTAGCTATTAGCAAAAACATTAAGTGAAATCGATTCTGAGGATTGGTTTTTGACAATAGGTCGTGAAATGGGGACACAAATTTCACTCTACAATGGTTTTCCTGAAGACAAGGTATGTCATCTATCTATAATATACTATAATTATGTAATTTGTGATATCAACATTTTCATACTTCATCTTTTTGAAAAATTAAAATCTGTGTATTTAAAATTATAATCTGTATATTTTGATGGTTGTCCATAAAGTATATACAGTCTTAAGGGAAACGGAAGTCAGCAAACAGTGTAAAAAAAAAAAAAAAAAAAAGTTATACCTCTCATAGCACTGGTCCTGAGTAAAGCAGACATGTATTTCATGTTTAAGTCCACAAAAACCAGATTTTAGGATATGCCAAACATAATAATGGTTATTATTTTTGTTTTAGTAATTAATATTAATTATTGAAATAAATAATTATCATTTCCATATTATATGAATAATATTGATATTCCCATATATGAATGGCAGAAATTTTACTGAGTCTTATACTTGTCTTTACATTTTGGATCATCTTTCACTGACCTCACCTTATGAAAATCACTGACCTCACCTTATGAAAATCACTGACCTCACCTTATGAAAATCACTGACCTCACCTTATGAAAATCACTGACCTCACCTTATGAAAATCACATAACCGATCTATTGTCAAGTCAATCATACATTGTTATATTGTAATAATACATAGTAGTATAAAAGTATTCACTTTAGTATTCACATATAAGTCCAAAAATTTGTTGAGTCTGCTGTTTGGCGAGTTATGCAGAGTTATAGTAATTTAATTTTTAAAAAAATTAATTATAAGTAATTATTAACATAAGTGAAAATCAATAAAGAATATTCTACAAAATACTAATGTGATTTTGCCTTTTAAGATTGTTCTAATCAAATAATATGGAAAAATTTATACTTTTTTAAAAATAAAAACTTTGCCTGTAAATTTATCAAAACTCGATAATCTTGTAATTAATTAAATACTTTGAATAAATAATCATTCATTTAAAACAATAGTAAACATGAAAACCGTTTATTGGCTGTAAAGAAGTTGGTGCTGAAATATTAATAAAGTTAAATATGTATATATATATATATATATATATATATATAAATATATATATATATATATATATATATATATATATATATATATATATATATGTATATATATATATATATGTAAATATATATAAATATATATATATGTATATATAAATATATATATATATATATATATATATATATATATATATATATATATATATATATATATATATATATATATATATACATATGCATATTGGACAAACACTTTTTTTGTTATATTTTCTCATTAAGTTAACATTTTTAAATGAAATTTCAAATAATACAATTATGAAAAACAAAACAAAAATTCTCTTTTGGGAGTAATTACTCAAAATTTTGCTAAAAGAATGGAAATGATTGGCTCAAAAGTAATTGGACAAACTAAATTCTAACAACGTTGATATAACTTTGACTATTTTAACTACTTTTTCTGAAGGCAGATTTTTATAAAAACATTCAATGACCGATAATTTGCAATGAGACATAATAAGTATTTAAACGAGGCAGTGAAAATGTTGATTGTACAAGCATCTAATAATGGTAAGACTGTGCGACAAATTTCAATAGATATGAACATTCTGCGTTCAACAGTTGGTTATACAAGTTTTTCAACAACGGAGTCACTTCCAAGTTTCAATAAAGTCAGGGCGTCTGAAATAAACAACTTTTCACCAAGATAATGTTGAAGTAATATCGTCAAAGGCAGATCGGCGCAAGAGTGCTAAAGAAATTCATAGAGAATTTACACAGTCACATCAAATTTCTTGCTCTAATGCAACAGTAAAGCGTCGCTTAAGGCAAAACAACCTTTTTAGCCGTCGTCCTGTTAAAAAAACTTTTGTTTCTGCAAAAAATCGTAGAGCACGATTAAAATTCGCTAAGAACATCTAAATTGGACAGCAAACCAATGGTCGAAAATACTATGGAGAGTTGAGTCAAAGTTTAATATGCTTAGTTCTGATAGTATTAAATATGTTTGATGTCCAATAGGTCTTCGAAATGATGCTAAGTACCAAATTCCTACAGTAAAGCATGGTGGTTCAGTAATGGTTTGGTCATGTTTTAGCCGTGATGGAGTAGGTCCAATCTATCGAGTTCAAGGCATTATGGACCAAAACATGTATAAAGGAATAATCAAAGATATAATACTGCCACATGCAAAAGACAAAATGTTGCGTTGGTTACACTTTCCAAAACGATAACAACCCAAAATACACCTCATTGCTAGTCACAGAATTATTTGTTCAAAAGAAAGTTTGTATCTTGGAATGGCCGTAACAATCTCCAGACCTGAACCCAATCGAACATCTTTGGGAACATATTGAGAGAAAAATTAGTGTTGAAAACCATCTAATCAGCATGATTTGCTTGAATTGATTAAGCGCACTTGGGAGGAAATACCAATTGATGTTTCAATTAATTTGGTTTCAATGCCAAGTAGATGTAATGCTGTCGTTGCGACAAAAGGTTTTCCAACAAACTAGGATTATGCACAGATTATATACATTATGTAACAGAATATAACGCTATGTAACATTATATATATTATTTAACAGAAATCTTCAAAAAAAAATCCTGAAAATTTATCCTTTGTTGAGAATTTTTTTTTTTTAAACGACATATTTAGTTTGTCCAATTACTTTTGAGCCAATCATTTCCATTCTTTTATTAAAATTTTAAGTAATTGCTCCCAAATTTGGATTTTTGTTTTCTTTTTTCATGGTTGTAGTATAATTTGACATGCTTATGCAAAATTTCATTTAAAAATGTTAGCACAATGAAAAAAAATTACCAAAAAGGTGTTTGTCTAATTACTTTTGGACGCTATATATAAATATATATATATATATATATATATATATATATATATATATATATATATATATATATATATATATATATATATATATATATATATATATATATATATATATATATATATATATATAATTAGTAAAAAACACTTATCTAACTTTTATCTTCGACCTGAAGTTTCACCATTGCTGGATCATCAGGAAGAGTTACTAAATCTCAAAAAAAATTCAATTTATAGAAAAAA
>NC_088934.1:55502500-55520000 GCF_038396675.1 Hydra vulgaris
CATTTTTTCCAAAATGATGCCTGTCTGGCAGTTACTGTGAATGGTGTTCGCTATTGTGAGATGATAACAAACTTTTTATGGCCCGAATTGGACCATATGGATGTGGAGGATATGTGGTTTCAATAGGACGGTGCCACTTGCCACACAGCTAACGAAACAAAAGCTCTTTTGCGCGAAAAATTCAATGGCCATGCTATCTCACATGGTGGCGATGTCAATTGGCCGCCAAGATCATGTGATTTGACACCATTGGACTTCTTTCTTTGGGGGTATTTAAAAGAAAAGGTGTACGTTGATAAGCCAGCAACAATTCAAGAGCTAAAGGATGAGATAATTCGGCACATTAACGGCATAGAACCTAAATTATGCCTCAGTGTCATCAAAAATTTGCACCATCGGATGGAGGTGTGCCGCCGAGGTCGCAGCGCCCATTTGGCCGATATTTTATTCCAAACATAATTGAATCATACCATATTATCATAATAAAAAGATGTTACAATAAATTCCTTAATAATTTGTGTTTTATTCAAATTTAACATCGGCCCTTAAAATTTAACCACCCTTTATATATATATTTATGTATGTATGTATATACATATATATGTATATATGTATGTATGTATGCATGCATGTATATATGTATATATACAGCGCTGGAAATATAAATTATTTTAAGGTTGCTTATCAAATCTGATTTGCTGAAAAGAAAAATTTTGCAAAGTAGGCAATCAAGTTATTATCTAGATGACCAAATTTAATTTTTGTAAATTTCACATAATTTTTGTATTCACAACACTTTAAACATTTATATAACACTTTTTGTGTTTGGCCAGTATATTATGTATTGTCACAAAGTATAATAATCCACATAAAATGCTGGTTTAAAAAATCAATATTTTATTACTTAAAACACATTGATTTAGGATTTTTATGGTCTCAAAACTTTGTTTATTCCAATGATCAAAAACCTTTAGATGCTAAGTTTATAATCTTAACTTTCTGTTTTTAAAAGTATTAGAACTTTTATTAAGTTTGTCTAGCAATCTTATTAATAAAAGATTGATTCTTGTCGGTCAAATTGATTAGCCAGAATTGTTATTGGGAGATCAAAACATAATTTTCTCTAAAAATTTTCTGTATATATATACACACACATGTATATATATTATATACATACATACTTACATACATACATACATACATACATACATACACACAGATATATATATATATATATATATATATATATATATATATATATATATATATATATATATATATATATATATATATATATACATATATATATATATATATATATATATATATATATATATATATATATATATATATATATATATATATATATATATATATATATATATATATATATATGTATATATGTATATATGTATGTGTGTATATATATACTAGTCTTTTTGTTTTTAGAACTTCTTGTATAAGTGCCTAGGTGTAATTCTTAGAAAAATTGGTACTACAGAATTTATTAGAGAGCATCTAAGTATAATTTTCTCCACAGTTGACCATAATAACCAAACTGAGAGAGAAGGATGTGCTGTTGGTGTTGGGTTTTGTGCTGCTTCACATCTTGATCAGTGTCTTATGAAACTTGAAGAAGTTACAAAAACACAAATGGTTCGAAAGGCATCTGGTTTTATGGGTTTGATTAAGGTGTTATTTTTTTTACTTGAAATTAAATGTAAATTATGAAGTTAGATAGATAAACTTTAAAAATTTCATAAATATTTTAAAATTTACAACTATTTTTACTAAAAACATAGTGAAAAAAATTATTGCATAAAAATGACTATATCAGTTTTTTGTTGAAAAATGTTGTTGTTTTGTAAATATTTATATATTTTGTATGTATATATATATATATATGTATATATATATATATTTTTTTGTTATTTCACCTCCCCAAGGCCCAAAAGGCCACTACAGATGAGGAGGCTACTTAATTGTGGTTATAACCCTCTCTCAACTCTATAACTCCGAAACACGAACCTTGACGAACAAGGCCGCTGCGCGGAGAAACAAGTTGAGCGCGGTACTACCAGAGAGGTGGTGGGGATCGAACTCGATCGATCGAATATATATATTTATATATATATATATATATATATATATATATATATATATATATATATATATATATATATATATATACATATATATATATATATAGATCTATAGTTTGTTGTCTTTGGGAAGAGCGGAAGGAAAAAAGTGATTCTTACGCCAACACATACGTTACTTTTAATTACTTTTGACTTTCGTCCAACATTTGCGTGTTGGACGAAAGTAAAAACCATTAATTTAATTACAAATAAATCATTTTTTAAAAAAACCACAAAAACGCAAATTTAATTGACCAGAATGTTTTAAAAACATTCTGAATGTTTTTAACAATATAAACAATGTTTTTATTTTTTTTAATAAAATTTTTTTATTTTTATTTTTTTTTACTGTAAATCATGCGCGGAGTGTTGCTAGATCGACTATCTTATAGCCTGACTCGCAAGGGAGTGCTGCTACATCGACTGACATATAGCCTGACTCGCAAGGGAGTGCTGCTACATCGACTGACAAATAGCCTGACCCGCAAGGAAGTGCTGCTACATCAACTATCTTGTAGCCTGACCCGCAAGGGAGTGTTGCTACATCGACTGAGGGTTTGGTTAAGGCAGGCAGTCTATCAATTAATAAAAAAAAATAATTCTGGTCTTGCATTTTAATTTTTACTTTTTGTCAACAAAATATGGAAAAAACTTTCGGACAACATCTACGGGTTGTTTATATATATATATATATATATATATATATATATATATATATATATATATATATATATATATATATATATATATATATATATATATTCATACATTGATAAAAGGTCTTTTATATTAACAAACATTTACTTTATCACAAAAAGGCAAAAATTTAAATTATCTTGATTCTTTCTCTATCAGTCCTTACACTTTCAAAATTACTTGTATGCTTTCATAAAAAGGTCTCTTACATAAAAATTACCGCCAAAAGACCCAAAACTTTATAATCTTTTGTTGTATATAAATTTGCATGGGGGCCAGCAACCAGGAAAATGTCAGGGAAAATGAATTCAAAATTGTCTGGCCACCATGATTTTTTTATGTCCCACCCATAATGTTGAACATATTGGTGATACATTGTACACTACACAATAAGGATCATTTATGTTCTAATAAGGCCTCTCAAATTTACAAACATCACAAAAATGCAAAAGTTCTACAAATTTTGATTCTTTTTCTATTGTTAACAAAGCTTCTTTTAAGTGTAAGCTCAAAAATAAGGAAGTATCTTTAATTTTGAGGTATTGAAATGAAAAAGTCTTCACTCAATACAAAGTATTAAGACCAATACTATAAAGTATTGTAAACAATGACTGATACTATAAAGTATTGTAGACAATGCTACAGGCATTAACAAAAGACCACTTTGCATTTTTTTAAGTAAAAATCAACACTAAAACACAAATTTTTAATACAAACAACTGTATTTTACTTTACAATATTCTCTATCAAATTTTTTGCATATTTCGATAGGTCAGTATTTTGTAGGCCCTCCTTTTTTTTTCTTTTTTCTTCGATTTTGATCATTGTTTGGATTTGGCATACTGAGAATCAGGTTGTTGCAGTACTCAGCAGATATTTCCTTTATCCAAACTTCCTTTGTTGCTTCTTTCAATTATTCAATGCTTGGAGGCTGTTTGTCTGCAATCTTATTCTTTATAATCTCTCAGAGATTTTCGATAGGTTAGAGGTTTGGTTTGTTCCCAGGCCAATCCAGGATTAGACCAGTAGCTATACGCTTTATAATGTGATCGTCTCTGAAACTGGTTTTACTCGGACAACTTATGACATTTCTAATTGTCACGAAAACTCCCTAAAGTTTTAAAAATCACAAATTGCATGAAATTATAGTTTATATAAACTTGTTCATGAAATCAAGCCTATTACTACAAATACATCAGTTTTCCAGAATATTCAAGATGCTTTACAGAATGATCAGAAACTCCATATGCTTCATGAGAATATTTCACTGGCCTACAATAATATTTATAATGATTTTAATAGTAAAGTAGTTTTTCTAGTAGTAAAGTTTTTTCATTTCAATACCTCAAAATTAAAGATATTTCCTTAATTTTGAGCTTATACTTAGAAGAAGCTCTATTAACTCAATGACAAATTGTTTTAAAATACACAAAGTTTTGAAAATACACAAATTGTTTTTAAACTCTTATATTAAAACTCACTTTTACACTACTTTGATTGAATCTGAAAATCGAATGTAACAATTTTCAGCCCTTTAAGTTTCAAAAAGAGATGCTTTTTTGCCCATGATTCTTTGGAAATTCATGTTAATTTAATTTAAGTTAAAAAAAGTAATTAATGTAAAACATAATAAATTTTTTAATGTTATTTAAAAATATATATGAGCCGTTTATTGTGAAAGTGGCATAAGTCATCTTTTCAAAAAAATAAAGTTATTGATAACAATGACTACATGAAATACAAATAAAAATTATGTATCCTGAGACAAAAAATACAAGTAAATCTTCTCGAGAGTGACAACAATATTTTTAAACATGTTAGAACACAAACCTTTAAAAATCTCTGTTATATATATATATATATATATATATATATATATATATATATATATATATATATATATATATATATATATATATATATATATATATATATATATATAGTATACATTAATCACAAAAATTAAAAGCCAATTTTTTGTTTTTTGTTTTTCACCTCCTCAAGGCTGAGAAGGCCACTACAGATGAGGAGGCTACTTAATAGTGGTTATAACCCTCTCTCAACTCTATAACTCCGAAACACGAACCTTGACGAATAAGGCCACTGCCCGGATAAACAAGTTGAGTGGAGTACTACCAGGAACATGGTGGGGATCGAACTCGGAACCTCTCGCTTATGAAGCAAGCACTTTACCACTACACCACTACTGCATATACTAAACTTTACCACTACACCACTACCACATATACTACTTTTACCACTATTATACCGCTTTACCACTACACCACTACCGCATATACTACTTTTTACTTAAGTGGTATTCATTTAACACAAAGAGCAGTTAAGAGCCAATTTTTACTTAAACAATATACATTAGTCCTTAGTATAGGTTATATAATTTTTTTTGTTTTTTGTTTTAGGATAAATCTGAGGCAGAAGTAGAAAAAGTTAAGAGTACAGTTATGTTGTGTTATGGATATGTTGTTTTTTATGGGCCTTCTGGGTAATTTTAATATTTCTTAATAAAATTCAGTTTAGAAATTGTTATTTATACTAAAAAGATTACATTCGACAAAATATAAGGTTGACTCAGTTTTTTTTTTCTTACATCATTTGAACTTAATTGGTTGATCTATTCCTTTGATGGAAATATTTTTATTTACTTAAATATTTTAAATTAGATGCTAACTGCATAGCTTATTGCTTAAGGTGTCATGAATTAGGGTGGTTATTGCTTAGGGTGTCATGCATTAGGGTGGATATTGCTTAGGGTGTTATGCATTAGGATGGATATTGCTTAGGGTGTCATGCGCTATCTATGATTGAGTCACATTTTTTATTAATTTTAAAACACAAATAATAAGAAAAAAATAAAGAACCTAAAAGTGTTTAACAAAATAAATTACCACCAAACTATTTCAATTTATCTTTTAAAAATATTTGTGGTCCTCTATGTAACTTTTTATCTGCTAAGTCTTGCCTCTTACAACTGGATCTACATGATATTTGCTCTTTGTGAGGCTAATATCAGCTGTTTCATCTTATAATCTTTTTCTTGTGAAATCAGGTTTGAATCCTCTTACTGGTCTTTTGTGCTCAGTTAGAAAGAAATGATTTAATAACATATGATGTAACTTTGAAATAAAAGTTTCCCAATTGCTTCATATAAAGACAGTTTATAGAGAAGACTAACATGGCAGAATTTATTAAGATTTTTTGATTAGTCAAGAGCAATAGCTCATGCCTCGCTGCTTCCATGTAATGCAAAATAAAACCTTTTTATTTTTATGGTTAATCAAGTCATTAGTAGAATAAGAAATCTGTGAGTTATAAGACTCAAGATAAATTTGATAATTTCAAAAGTCTTTAATAACAGTAAGAAGAGAACAGTAGTAAGAAGAGGATGGTAGTGAGAAGGCCTTGGCCTTGAAATTTTTGGCCTTGACTTTGATTGTTTTGGCCTTGGCCTTAATGAAAAAATACATAAAATTAAAGAATTAAAAGGTTTCATTCTTTATTTTTATGTAGGTAAGACCACAAATGATTGTAAAAAATTGAAATAGTTTGGTGATAGTAATGGTTCTTTTTAATAATATTTTTAGACACTTAAATTAATAGAGAGCTTGGCGATTCATTCAATAAGTTATGCATTTACCTTATTCCTGCTTACCAACCCTAAGTTTAGCTTTATATGTGGCTTTAACAATGCTTACCAGAAGCACTTTACCTTGGTTACCTTGTGTGTTCTCGCTTGGCATTGTTAATAATCTGATTTTTTCAGCTGTAAACTTACTTCACATTGACCTATCACACTTTTTGTGAAACCTTACTAACAGCTAGCTGCAGATCCCAAGATTACGAAATAAAAGTTTTCTGCTTATCCTTTAAGGTTTTGCTTATGAGACCTTCTACAAGACTATTATACAAATACAACATTATGTATAATACAAATATAGTTCATGCGGAAACATGTGACATATAACAGGCCTTGGCATCTGTAGTAAAAAAACTGAAGGCCTTTCGAATTTTTATTACTTATATTGATATATTTTTATATAGTATGGGTTTGCATTTTCTATTACAAATCACTAATAAATACAAAACAAATACAAAATAAATAAAATAAAAATAAAAACAATAACAAATAACTATAATAATACAATATTGAAAACAAAAAACTGAAAAATTGAAATGGTAAACTAACTATGACTAAAAAATTTTACAATTTTTTTTGTTACATTTAGTTAAATTTAACTTTTTTGGTTGTTTCCACAACCAAGCTGTATGGCTGTAATTTCTTTTTAATTAATAAAAATTTAATTAAAGTAAAATACATTAAATATGTGTATATATATATATATATATAAATATATATATATATATATATATATTTTATCCTGCTTTAGTTTTTTATGTGATTATATTATGTGTTTTATTTGTGTTTTTATATTCTATGTTTCTATTCTGTTTTATATACATTGTTCTGTTTTATTTTTATTATGATTTTATAATATTCAAGAAAGTGTGGTTTATAATAAAGAAAAAATTATTAGATTGGTTTCTGCACGTCTTGAATCCAATGTTTTGAGAGTAATCAACCCTCACTTTGCTTCAACAAAAGATTCAGTTGCAAAACAGAATTTGATAAAAGCTGTTGAGCTTATTGGAAAAGCTGTTCAACCAAGTCATATGCAACAAGATGGTTTTGTGTTTACACGAAGGGGTGATTTATTAAAACATATGCAGGTGAGAACGATTTATGGTTTAGTTTACTTTATTTAAATCCCGTGTGTTTCTTTGTTTTAAAAAAAATTTAAATATGACTTAATATTGAAAATGAATTATTTTTTGTTGCAAAAGAAAGTTATAACAAATAGAGTTGGTATGATTTTCACAACAATTTTCAAGCTATTTTTTCAGTTTTTATAAATATATTTTTTTGATAAAATATTAGCAGGACAGTTTTAAAATATGCAAAATTAAAGTTTAGAATAAACAAAAAATATATTTTCAGTTTTTTTTTAATTAGAGTTTGTTCTTTTTATTCAGAATAATTTTCTATATATTAACTTACTTTATTTTTCTTTAGTCTTTTTAGTTTTTAAATTTTGATTGATTCATATTTTTTTAAGTTTTATTCCTGCATTATACTCTACAGTTTTTTAATGGAATTTTTAAATTTGATTTTTAAAAACTTTCAAATATAAAAAAATGAGAAGTCAACTAGTTGCTATCTTATTTGAAAAGTTTAAAATAATACTATAAATAAATATTACTATAAATAAATGGCTAAAGACGCCGTTTTTGTAGAATTACAAAAAATTGCGTCATTGAAAATTAGTAAACGTAAACAAAACTAAAACTTTCTAGTAGTTTATTTTTTTTTTCTGCATAAAGTTAAAGTTTTTAAACTAAAAAGGTTTTCTAACTTAAAAACAAAAATATATGAAATTTTTTTGTTAACTTAACCCAAATTAGTTGCAATGTTTAAAACCAATGGTATTTATGTAAAACTAGCCATTTTTACCGGACCCAAACACGTCTAAGAAATTACAAAAATTGAAAAATAACACTTCATTGTATATGAATATATGCGGGAAAATGTTTTACACCAATAATCATTTAAAAGATTCATTAATTTTAATTCCCTCTAGTTTAAGTTTCATAATGAGTTATATGTAAAAAAATAAATTAAATAAGATAGAATCAATAAAATTTGTAGCTTGTAGTTTAGCACATTGTAGTTTTATAGTCTAATAAAGGTACTCCTGCTTTAAGCATTTGATTTTTCTAAAAAAATTTTGAAAATCTGTCTATTGTACAGGTCAAAAACATTAAATATTTAGAATACAGTTATCAAGTAAAAAAATCTGTAAAACTAATGCTTATAAACATCTAAGTTTTAATATTTAAATTTTTTTTGAGTTTAAATAGATATTTTAAATATTGTTTTTGTTAAAATAATTTTATAGTACATTTTTTGCAAATAGTTTGCTGTTTGTAAGAATGGTAAGTAAGGTGGTATGATAAGTTTTGATATTGTTTTTGATGAATAATTTGAATTGAATAAAATTTTATCATCTTCTAGAGAGATATTTATCTTTACTGAAAAAATATTTCAAGATTAGCTGGAATTTAAAGTTTTCTTACTTTATTTGCTGGTGTTGGTGACAACCTGGTGAAGTATTTTAAAAACATGTATGAGTTTAATAGTTGTTGTTTTCCACAACAAGAGCTACATCAAACACTGCATGCTAATGCAATTGAAATATTGCTGTATAGTTTGAAAAAATAAAATCTGCTTTTGAATTAGTATAGCTTCATCTTTTTCTTGCCACTGGATTCTTCGAAATTAGTTGATTTTTTTGTGAGTCAAATATTAGTTTGACTTGCAAGAAGGAAGCAAGACTTGCAAGAAGGAAGCAAGACTTGCAAGAAAGATTAACTGTTAAAATAACTGTGTTAGTTAAACAATATTTAAGCATTCAGCTTCATGTTCAAGTTTATTTTTGTCTTAAAATTGCGCTAACTTATAATATCTAACTTGTAAGCCAATTAAATTAAAAAAATTTACTAAAAATGCAAACACAAATTTTTTCCAAAGTTAAAAGATGGAAATCAGGGCCATCCCTAGGGTTGGTGATGCCCCAGGCAAACGTAGTTGTGGTGCCCCCTCCCTCTAATAATTATGTGTAGCCTCCTCATCTGTAGTGGCCTTTGGGCCTTGGGGAGGTGAAATAACAAAAAAAAAAAAAAAAAAAAAAAAAATGTGTATATGTTTTTTGTGCTGCCACCAATACTTTAATACTTACACCACCTACCAACTTACTTACCAATCTACCATAAAGATAAATATATATATATTCGATTCAAGAATTGTAATAAGTTAAGGAAATCAAATAGTTGAAACAAAATAATTCTAAATTAAAACTTAAATTACTGACAAATGGGTAATTCAGTTGTGGACAGGAAGGGTGTTCAATTGGACTCCTATCTTTACCACACATGTATTTCTTTTTATGTGAGCTTCACCACATGTTTTTAGATAATTAAAAGCGCGCTGAAAAAAACAGACTGAATTGAAAAAAATTATAAACAGGCTACACTATAAATAAAAGAAAATCATAACAAAAGAGAAATGAAAAAAAAAATAAAAACCTATAGCTCTAAAAAAAAATTAACTAATATATATCTGAAAAACTAAAAAGTTTAATAGAAATTTATTTTTAATGTTTTGTAATTATTTTTAATTATGTTAAGGTTGAATAACTCGTTGCATTGGTTCAACAAGGTTCTAACTGATTTTTCTTTTTTATTAGGAGAATAGCAAATAAATCTATTTTTCTTTTTTTTTCAATGTCTAAAAAAAATATTTATATGATTATTTTTTATTTATATATTTTATAAAAAAAAAAAAAGAGAATACAAATAAAAAGTAATAATATAAATAATTTAAATTGAACATTTAAAAAAATTAAAATTTAGATTTTTTTTTGAAACTGAAATTTTTTAACTTGAAAAAATTAAAAAATTTCAGTTATAACTTTTTCAAACCAACGCAACAAAATATAAAACTTTGATCTTTTCTAATGTTTTTATAATATTAGGCAAACTCTTTTAAATAAATAAAAAATATTTAATAAAAAACTAACTTTATTTAAATTAACAAAAAGTACTTTTAAAAAAAAATTTATGAAATGCATTCGTTGTCGTCGTTGTTCGTTGTCGTCGTTGCTCGTTGTTTGTTGTTGTTGTTTATAAAATTAAGAACACAAGTTTAAAAAAAATATATTACATTCATCATTTAAAAAAAAATACTTTTGAAATAAATAAAAGTTTTATTTAATATTCTATGATAATTTATTTAACAACGTTTTAAAACTTTATTTAAAAACGTTTAGCTTAGTGTAAATAAATTTTATTAGAAATTTATGGATTCATTAAAAGTTTATTGAAACAATTTTCGTTGTTGTTTATAAAATTCATTGTACAATTGCTTTAAAAACATTTATGTAAAAATTACACTTTTTAGCAATATAATATCTTTTGATAATTTAAATAAATGTCTTTAAATTTCTCGCTTTATTACCTTTACTTCATTTTGCGCATTTTTGAAATGTTTTCAAAAATTGAAAAAGCTGTGTTAAATTGTTGCAAAAAATAAATAAATGTGTGATCAGGAATAGAGTGCGATCACATGCCTTTCCTGTCCACGACTGTAATTTAATAATGGTTTTCTTCAAGATTTTCCTAAGGAAAATTTTATATAATAATAGGATTTCTTTAACTTTTAATTTACATAGTTTTTCAAAGTTTATTACTATAAATAATTAATAAGTATACGTTTTTTTAGGCATTCTTAAAATCTGAACCTCAAAACGCATCTACTGAATGTCGGTCAATGGCAATTGATGCAATAACTAATTTAGTGTATCTTTTCATGTGTTTTTTCTTGAGGTTCATTATAAAAAAACTTTATGGTACCCCACAAGCCCCCAGCTTTAGAGAGGTGAGTTATTTAGAAAATAAAATCATTAAAACTTGTATACATACATACATAGCTTATAATTTGCACAGCTTATTTTCTAGTCCTAGCTCATTACCTGCCCAAGTCTTAACATTAAATTTTTTAACATTTTTGTTTGTAAAGACTTAATCTAAATAAATTGAGCTTTATTTTGAAGAAAAATGTTTAATTTTTAAAAAGTTGTTTTGAAAAACATAATAAAGCAACATAAATTTTGCTTAATTTTTATATGTAGATATAGATATATATCTACATATATAGATATATATAGATATAGATATATATATATATATATATATATATATATATATATATATATATATATATATATATATATGTATGTATAGATATATATACATATATAGATAGATATATATGTTAATTCACCTTTTTAAGGCCGAGAAGACCACTACAGATGAGGAGGCTACTTATTTGTGGTAGAACCCTCTCTCAACTCTATAACTCTGAAACACTAACCTTGACAAACAATGCCGCTGAGCGGAGAAATGGGTTGAGTGCGGTACTATCAGGGAAGTGGTGGGGATTAAACTCGAAACCTCTTGCTTATAAAGCAAGCGCTCTACCGCTATTGTATTTGAATATTTGAATAAATACTTGCTTTTTATCATTTTCGTGATAAAGTTTGCATTAAAGTATTCCTAAAATGTGCTGCAAAATTGGTGTGTTTGTCACCACAAACAACTTGTTTTGATATAAGTTTGTTTTGATTATTTGATAATATTAACCAGGTTTTGTTTTGATTATTTGATAATATTAACCATGACAGATGTTATGGCTGTTTTTAAAAAAATTACTTGTAGCAAATTTAACTGCCTGATTTTTGGTCATCCAATAAAATTATCTGTAAATAGACTTCCAACTTAAGAAGAAGTTCTCAAGTGTTGTTTTAATGAAAATTTCCAAACTACCCTTGAAATCAAGCAACAAGCCACTTAAGTTTTTTTTATGTTTCAAATTGTGTCGCACAATAAGTTAAATCAGTGTTTGATGTCTCAGCATGTAAGTGTAAAATAACATTAGACTTAAGCTAACTAAGCCAATCATGGCAGATGCGCATGACAATAAAAAATACTGCTCTGACTAGCGATCTGGATTATCAGACAGAGCAATGGCAGCTATTGCCTCAAGTGTTTTGCAAGATTTTGGTATCGTAACCAATTATGATCACAGTCTTGTTGACAAAAATAAAATTAGAAGAGCAAAAGTGGATAACCGTTCACAAATTCAAATGCAGAGCAAGAAAAAATAAAACCCACATCAAGAACTGTATTTTGATGGGAGGAAGGACAAAACTCAATTGGTTGAAAAACTTAAATTAAAACGGTTTCGATGAACCAGAAAAGAGTAACATTACTTAATTTTACAAGAATCAGGTTCTGTGTACGTTGGTCGTGTTTCACCAACTTCTAGGTCTGCTGAAAACATTGCCAGTAGCATTATTTCATATTAGAATGAAGCTGGATTTTCATTTCATGAACTGGAAGTAACTGGATGCGATGGCACTGTTACTAATTTAAATATTCCCACATTTGAAAATTTGTAAAAAGACCACTGCAGTGGGGAATTTGTCTCTTACACTTCAACGAATTGCCATTCAGGCATTTATTTCAAACGTTAGACAGAAACGACAGACCCAAAATCATTTAGCGGTCCGATTGGCGCACTGCTTAATAAGTGTGAGAAATTATCAGTGGTAAAATTTGTCAGTGTCGATTGTGAAATTCCAGAAATTGACTGCAAAATTTTAAGCAAAGATCAGCAGTTATTGTTGGATGTAAATTCTGGTATTAAATCAGGTAGTTGTTCTGAAGATTTATTGGTTCATAAACCTGGAACAATTTCACACTCAAGGTGGTTAACAACTGCAAACAGAGTTTTACGATTGTATTTGAGCCTTGAAACCCCCCAACAGAGGAGCACAAAATCTTAGTTTCTTTTCTTTTAAAATCATATGTCCCCGGATGGTTTCACATAAAAAAAAGTAAATACTTCAGAAATAGAGCAGAACATGTATTTGAAATGATAAAATTGTCAAGATTCTAGCCCAATGATTTGCAAAAAATAATAGACCCAGTAATTGAGAGAAGAATTATAAAGGCAAGAAGCCTAGCTTCTCAAAGAAAGTTTATTAGGAGTTTTTAATCACCCAAAATTAATTTCCTTGCTACCGACTATACAGAGATGATTGACTGGAAAACTACTTTCGCTTTGCTGCAAAGAGTCTCAGATAAAGATATTTGGTCAAAGATCCAATAAGGTGAAACTGCGGCTGAGTGGAACTTTGAAAAGTTTCCATATCACACCCAAGCAGCAGAACGATGTGTAAAGCTTGTAACAGAGGCTTCACAAAAAGTAGCTGGCTTCAATTCCAGAGATGGCATAATAAAAACTACACATAACTCCAGATCCTCAATGTCTAATTTTTCAAGCAAATCATATTTTAAACTACTGACAGAATTTAGCGAAAAGTAAAAGAATATATTTCTTTAAAAAAGTTTTAGTCGAAAAGATGATTTTTTAATAAATAAAAAAAGATTTCTTATTTACCATTCCAATACTTTTGGAATTACTAATTGTCTCTAGATATTTGTTAAAGAATTTTCATTTCATTTGTTAGAAAATTATAAAAATGGAAAATTTCTTTGATTATTCAAACGCAATGTGCTAGCTACAGACATAAAATATTATTATTATTTTTTTGCATTATCCTTAGGTACCCAAAGACAAGTTTTTTGCGGTAGAGCGAGTCAAAAATCAGAAAAATTTTTTTTTAGCTCACCCTTATATATATATATATATATATATATATATATATATATATATATATATATATACATATATATATATATATATATATATATATATATATATATATATATATATATATATATATTTATATATATATATGCGCAAGAGTTAAAGTTGAATATGAAATCAAGTGGAACAGTATTATAAAGTTTAAATTGTGTGTTTAAAGGGTTGAGGAATAGCCCAGTCGGGTGTGGAATTAGTCCTTGCTGTGGGTGCATTTTTGTTAAGTTTCATTTCTTCTGTATTTCAAGGTCTCAGGTGATGACCAAAATTACTACTTCTGTCCACAGTTATTTGCTTATAACAAATTTAATTTAAATGGTTATATAAGGGAAAAAACTTTTGGAATGATCGAATTTCTGGTGCTCAAACAGAAATCTAATAACAGAAACAAGAATTAGGTATGTTTATGAAATTATTTTAAGAAGTTTACAATTTATCGATGAATATTATTTTAGATGAAAATGTTTATAAAAATGTTTTATCAACTTGTAGCTGTCATGTTTGGGGCAGAGGTGTCTCCAATTTTTTTGTTACCTGGCTATAATCATCACAATTTTTTGCAAAGCATCCTCATTTGACATAAGTATAAACATAAATGTTTGTAGTTTTCTCCATGTCTCAAAGTTAGCTCAAATACCAAAAAATGCTCAAATAACAAAAAAGTTTTCTTAATTAAAATCTTGACAAATTGTTTTATTTTATTACAAGTTCTTTTAGATCATTCATAAATTACGCCAATTTAAATTTAATTGTAAACAAAAAAATAAAAAACTTTCCTTTGAAGAGTCATAGATTTTGCCAAAATATAAAATAGCTGTTTAGCTTCAAAAAAAATCTGCTCGCAAAGTAAAAATCTACTACTTTAAATAAGTTAGATGTTACGTAATTTATGGACAAATTTCATTGAAAAAAAAAAACTCAAAGACGAGATGGTGAAATGGTTGCAAAGAAATATTGGAGAAGCGGAGCGATTTCATGAATTGTCAGCTTTGCATTTTAACCCCATTTTAAACCTACTTTAACCCCTGTTTGTCTTTTTTATTTTACAATGCATATCTATGACACCAATGTGCATTTGACACATTTCTGCTAAAACATAATAAAATTAAGTTAATAATTATATAAAATTAAGTTAGATTATTAAATCATAATAAAAATCTAAAATAAAAATCTTTATTTTTGAATTTATTTTTATTTAAACAAATGTATATGTTAAATACATAGTTTATTTGACTTGTAATGACTCTTGTTATCTCAATTTTGTATACTTTATTTTATGCATACTTTATTTGTGTAGTTACGTAAAAGATTTTATTTGTTTGTATCCTTAATATTATTAATAGGAAACTTGAACCTCCTCTGTCTGAAGCTGATTTACTAAATATTATTAATGTATGTGCTAGTAATGTTTATCCTGTAGTTCCCAAAAGTCCAGAAAATCAGAAAAATAAAGATAACAGTTCATCTGAGGTAACAGAGGTTATAACAGTTTATTCTTGATTATCTTTTGACATTTTATTTGATTTAATATTTTTTGATTTTATTTTTCATACTACTGTCTCAATATTATATTTTCTATTTTTTTGGTTTTATTTTTCATACTCCTGTCTCAATATTATATTTTCTATTTTTTGATTTTATTTTTCATATTAATAATGTGTCAATATATGTGTCAAAATTTCTATTTTTTGATTTTTGTTTTTTTAGATTCTTTTTCATATTGTTTAAGTCTCAATATTGTATAGTTATTTTATAGTGTTTTACTTAACAAACTATATGATATCATGTTTGATATCATGTAGTTTGTTGACACATTATCTTACACATGTAAGATAAGTAAAACACATTATTTAAAACATTTTCAAAAAATTTAGAATGATGGAGACATAAACACTAAGAATGCTGTTCAAAGTATGAACACCCTTATGTGTGAAGTTTCTTCACGAGATAGTTCTCCGGGAACATTGCAAAATATGATAAAGGTAAATAGTTAAAAACATTAATTAAAAAGTAATTAGTTAAAACCATAAGAAATTATCATAATATATAGTATGGTGTCATTTATTAAAGATGTTTCCTCATAAGAGAGCATGAAAGTCTGCAAAATGAGCAAATAAAAATAAGGACTGATCTACATTGTTCACTTGTTTATTGATATCTGGTTTTGCCATTCTATGACTACTCTTTTCTTAAGTTTTAAATTTGTTGAAACTTAAAATTTCATTCAACTTGATTTCAACAAATAGTTTAAAATATATAGCAAAAGCAATCTTTTGGATAAAAAATGCATAAAACATTTTATGTCTTTGATGATGATGATTATGATTTAAAAGGTTGTTTTTTTTTTAAGTAATTTTATGAATATATTTATATGTGTATATAAATATGTGTTTATGTACACTGTCCTTCAAAACATAACCAACCAAATAAAAATTTCCATTTTTTCAAATTTAATTACTGTTTAATTTAATTAAAATAAACCTTTTTCTGAACCAAAATACTCATTAAATGGAATAAAATTTTTAATGTTGCATACAAGTGAAAGATTTGTACATAACTTCCAGAAATTAAAGAGACATGTTGTTTTGACATTCTTGTGTAATTTTTGGAAAAGTTTGCCATAAAATTTCAATAAGCTTAAGATCAGGTGATTTTGCTGAACCAAATTAAAGTAATGAAGTTGCTGGTCACTTCATTACATTTATTTTATTTATTGCAAACATTTGAGTTTATATGTGTTTGTTGCAAACATTTGAGTTTATATGTGTTTTGCTGAGTTTATATTTGAGTTTGGGGTTGCTTTCATAGTCATAGCATATTATTATCAGCATTCCGCCATACTGCTTGACTGTTCTTTTTGCATATTTAGGGCTAAAACTTTTACCTTTAGGTCTACATACCTTCAAATTGCTGTCACGACCTTTCAAATTGAACTTTAATTCATCACTCCACACAACTCTTTTCCAATCATTAATGTCGTCGATTGCAAAATCAATTCTAGCTTTTCGTTTCTTTGTAATAAATCTTTGCTGCTCTGAAGTTTATAAGTCCTGAAAGTTCTCTGTAAACTGTATTTTTGGACACAGTTTTTTTTCAAATTTGATAAAACAAGGTATACAGTAGCATAACAAATAAAACTTTTTAGCATATAATAATAATCTAAATTTTATCAACTGGTTTTAATTTTCATATAGTAATCTTTTAACATTTAAAAGTTGTGACCATGTAAAATTTCTACTTTCTACTAAATGAGAGGGTTGTAAATTTCACATGATTATAACTTTTAAACACTAAAAACTTA